>NC_058130.1:663913591-663944085 GCF_016433145.1 Gracilinanus agilis
CCTTCCTTCCTTCCTTCCTTCCTTCCTTCCTTCCTTCCTTCCTTCCTTCCTTCCTTCCTTCCTTCCTTCAATGGAAGGTAAGAAGGAGAAGAAAATGGACTTTTGTTCACTGGGAAAATTAGCTTGATTTTTTTTTTTTTAAAGAAGGGTTTAAGAGTGGGAGATGACACCTCTGCCTGCCTGGCTGAGTCTTCAGGCTCCTCAGGTCTATTCTCTCCCTGGGTTCAATCATCTGAAGAGTAACAGAATTTGAGAGCTGGAAGGGCCCTTAGCAGCCATCTAGTCTGACTCATATCCAAAAAGGAATCATCACTATGACGTATTTGACAAATGGTCACAGAACCTCTGCTTGAATATCTCCAAAAAGGAGGAATTCTAAAGCAGGTCATTTCACTTTTAGTGAGCTCAAATCATTAGGAAGTATAAGACTGCCTCTTTGCAACTGACACTTATTGCTTCTGTTTCTGTCTTCTCTTGGACCAGAGTAAGTCTTCTCCCTCTTCTACCTATATGATTTATCAAATACTTGAAGTTAACTATTAAGTCTTCTTTGAATCACTCTTCTCCATGCTAAATATCTCCAGGTCTTTCAAACAATCTTATAATAGGGATGTAAAGTCCTTCACCATCTTGGTTATCCCTACTTCCAATTGTGGGATGCATGACCGAACATAATATATTAGAGGTAATCTATCAGGACAAAGTACAGTGGGTCTATTGCCTCTTTAATATTGGATGCCAAGGCTTTTGTGTGAAACACACAAAAGATGGCATTATTTAATTTTTGGCTGCCATATCATGTTTTTAGCTTGTTGTCACCTAAAACTTCCAGATTTTTAAAGAGAAATTGCTCCCTAACTGTACCTTACCCAGCTCATGAGCTGGAAAATCATCTTAGCCTTCAATGGGAAATTTCCCTGCAAATAAGACGTCTTCATTGTACTAATCTTCAAAAACTCCCAAAGTAAGTAATTTTAAGGATTTATTAATAGGGGCAGGTAGGTGGTTCAGTGGTTTGACAGCCAAACCAGGAGAAGGCAAGTCCTGGATTCAAATTTGGTCTCAGACACTTCCTAGTTGTGTGACCTTGGGCAAATCATTTAACCCTCATGCCTAGCTCTTACCACTCTTCTGCCTTACAGCCAATACTTAGTACTGATTCTAAGATGGAAGGTAAGGGTTTAAAAAAAAAAGATTTATTGATGCCTTTTATATTTCAAACAGTAGTCATCCCTCCTGCCCTAACCCCTTGAAATTTGTGCTGAGGCAAAGAACAATTAAGCAAAATGCAGGTTTGCCTGACAGCATATTGGGCAATCCAGATCCATAGGTCTCCTCTCCAGCTCTCAACTCCAAAGCAGGAATGGTTTCATCATGTGTTCTTCAGGACTCAGACTGGTCCTTGCAAGGAATCTTGACTTCAGCTGCCTTTTACCATTTTCATGAACGGTATTGAAGTTCTGGAATATAATGTTCTTGTGGTTCTTTTTTCTTTATATCCATTCATATAAATCTTCACATTTCCTTTGAATTCCTCACGTTTATATTCAGATACTACAATTTGCTCAGCCACTTCACTATCAATGAACAACTGCTATGTGTCCTGTTTGTTGCTCTTTATTATGAAATGCTGCTATATTCCTAGAGGGTACTTCTGCATATGTAATACACATAATACAGGCATGCAGACATGTGCACATGTATATGTACTGTTATAGATATATATATATGCATAGGAATATGTGTATCTATGTATGACTATGTATGACCTCCTTGGGGTATATATCCAATACTGAGCTTTCTGTGACAAGAGCCATAAAGGATTTAATGTTAAAGCATTTCCAAAAGTTTTATTTTGGGGAATGGTCGGAATATTTGAAAAGAATGAAACATAAGGTAAATGGGAGCAACTCAGAATTCAAAACTTTGTACATTGAGTTCTCCTGCTCCTCTCTCTGAACTGTTCACCTCTCCTTTAAATGATATTTGGAAACTAAGTTAGCTATTTACACATTGTTTGGAAGTAATATGCTACATAAAGTCAAACTCAGACAATACTGGCCACAGGGGAGATGGGTTCAAATCTTTGTTCTGCCCTCGTTAGTTGTGTTGCTTTGTCCAATTTACTTAACATCTCTGGAACTCAATTTCCCTATTTGTAAAATATGGTTTGGGGTTTGGGTTTAAAGAAGTTTGACGTTCATGTACAGGTACCATCCTATCATTCTATTATACTCAATAAGTTATTGTGTGCTTTGTTTTCAAGGGGAAAAAATCCATACCTCGAATCTTAAACATGTTGCTGCATCTAATTAGTGAGATATTATAAGCACTAATTTGTTTGTTTTTTTAAAACAGCACCATTTCCCAAATAAATTGCCCCAAGAACACAAGCTTTTTTTGAGTTGAGACATAACGCTAAAGCTTTTGGATGGAAGCAAAACTCTTCCTGAATAGCCAAAGTCTCAGTTTCCAAAACTACAGGGTGACATAAACCCATTCCACGCCAAGACCATATGGTAAGCTTAGAGCGAAAGCAGCATCCAGGAAGAGAAAGGCCTTTGGAATCCTTTGAGGTTTCCTGGGTGAGAATGGAATTTGGGCAGTGAGGCAGGAAACACCCAGGCTGACCTCTGATAGAACCCCATAAATTCAGTACATTTGCACTCCAGCAGGCTGTTGAACTAATTCCCTGCAAACACTGACACCTGAGCCCACCAGTAATCCCTGGTAGCTTCTGCTGCCATACTAACCTGGAACAGGCTCTGCTTGAGAAATCATTCCTTGCTTGTTTGCTCCCTTCTCCCCACTTCCTAATCTATTAGTCCACTTTGGATGGATTTCACTTAATAGGAATAGGCAGTAAACGGCAACCTTTCCTGCATACAACTAAGCATAATTTCCTCTTTAAGAGGTTATCAATGCTATCGATTAAATAGATGAAAGTACAATGGATGTAGGCTCAAAAGACCTGGGTTTTAGTGCTGGCTCCTTGTTTAATAGAGGCAGGACCTTGAACAAATCAGCCCTTTCAGGGCTTCAATTTCTTCATCTATAAAATGGAGAGAGATAAAACACGTAGTAGCTACCTCACAAGGTTGTTATGAAGACCCAAAGAGATTCTACCTGTAAAGCATAATTTTAAATCCTACAGTGATATGGTAAATGGGAGCTTTTATTATTTCTGGAGGCCAGCGGCATCCAGGATGCCTTCTGTTTCCTACTGCTGTCAAAAATGACAGTATCGGCCATTCCGAGGGAAAACCAAGAGAGGAAGCCGGATTTCTTTCAGAATTCATGACACCGGTGGCTCGTTGTACACTGGGCTATTTTTTTTAATGTTTTAATTCCAGAGAAATCTGTCCCTGTCGCGAATCAATCAAAAGTCACTTACAAGCAGTCACACCAAATAAATCCCACCCTTCCCTGGGGACTTTGCTCCCTTCTAACCATTTCCTCCCATTCACCCACCACTGGAGGCCTTTTCATTGCAGAGAAAGTCGAGTGTGTTGGGCGGCCCCCACAGCTTCTGCCAGTGTCACTTCTGATTAGTGAGCTGGGCTGCTTCAGGCTCCTGTAAATTAAATGTGCTGTAAGGAACACACTCTGACATTCATTGCCCATCTACAATACAATGCCCTGCTTAATTGCAGAACCCCAGTGAACTGGAGGAAAGGGAGTTGAGAACTGGGAGCGATGCTGTGCAGAAGAGGGATGAAGAGGAAAAAAACATGTGGATGGGTGGACTGATGGATAAAGGAGATAAAGGTAAGTAGGGGAATGAGTTGATATGAAAAGCAAACCAGATATAAAGGACTAGGTAAACTATTCACAGGTAAAAAAGAAAATCAAGCACCATCTCTAAAGCCTTTGCATTAAACTGGCAAAAGCTCCCCCAACTGATGAACTAATCCACTATGTCCAGGGTAATCCTAGAAGGTAAGATCAAAGCGGTTGTCAACCTAAGCTGGGTGTGAAGTTATATCAAGTACAAAGATAACATCATGGCTTGCTTAGGCTCAGCCCCAACAACAGGGACGTGTGGGATACCAAGTAGCTTAGGGAAAAACCCTGGGAATCTCATAGAAACTTGAGGTGATTTCTACTGGAGGCCTTCATATCCGAGGGGAAGAAAAGGAGTTTCTAGATGGGCTCTCCAAAAAGAAGATCATAGGACATAGTCCATCAGACCATACTCTCTCACAACCACCTCTAACCTCTCTATGTAACAGAGGAGAAAGCGGAGATTGGTTTTCAGTTTGGTGTTTAATAAAGGCTTGCCAAAATCAAATCCTCTTGAATTTAGAGCTGGAACTTCTAAGTAATGTTGAGTGTGAAAAACCAAATAGAAAAGCACTCTTCTCAAGTCCTGACAAATCATTACAGGGGCCTCCAGTCTAATGTTACAGGAAGTTTGCCTGTAGTGAATTACCTTATTATAATCATGCAAATCATTGAAAATAATGAGAATATTTGCCCATTACTAATAAGGACTGATATATCAAAGTCTCACCAAATATCCTAGGCAACAAGAAGTGGTCTGTTCTCCTAGGCCTGGATGTTTTTCTTCTTTTCCTGCTTATCTACTTCAAAGGTTTCAGGCTGGAAACACTAATCATATTCTCGTTGGCTATAGCATCTCACACTCCCTCTCTTTCCTAACTACTACAGCCCCAATTCCACCACAACTAACATAGACCTATATGCACAAATTCAGATCTGCAAGGCTACATGCATCTAGGAAACATATATAACCTATATATGTATATGTATATATATTCTTTTAACCATTGCTTCCCAGAATGGATATAATTCTGAGAGATTTGCAAATAGCATTCTTCTAAATTAAATATTACTTTAAGTAAACTGAGGGGAAGTGGCTATGTATGAAGGATACCTTTAAATCCTTTTCTAAAGAGAAGGTTCCTTTCGTGTTACATAAACCACCATCTAATATTTGTTGTTTTTTTTTTCCAGGTTGGGAATTTTGCATATTGTTCAATTTTATACAGCCATTTACATGCATGCTTTTCTTACACACTTACCTAATTTTTGCTGGGTCTCTTCTACCCTAGAATTGAAGGTCTTGGAAAGCACTAAAAAATTCTGCTAAAAATACAAATTAGATGGGGTGGGGGTGGGGAGAAGTAATAGCCAGCTGGTAAGCTGGCTTTTTAAAAAAGTATCAGGGAATTAGGCTACCGGGCATTAATCCTGCAATTTTCTCTCTTCTGCCAAACTCTCAACTGCATGCATTAGCAAGCAATCATTCAGATTAAAAACTAGTTTCTACAAGGGCTTCATTTCAACAGACACTTGGCTCCCCCACTTCCCCTTTCCTTCCCTTCTCCATACTATTACACACACACACACACACACACACACACACACACACACACACACACACACAAATTCAATAAAGTGGAAACCAGGAGAAAAACACTGTAATCAAGTGGGTCCTTTGGTATTCAGGACCATAGGTGAAGAGCAAATCCGGGAAGTAAAATCTAGCACCACATTCCTTCTACTAAGTCTTCTTCAATTCAACAAATGTAAACCTGAACACAATTGTCCGAAAGGCACAGTGCTCCATTCTTAAATTGTGCTGAGAGATTTCTTTTAGAGCATTAAAAAAAATGAAAATGCTACATTTAAAATCAGCTCTTCTGAGGGCACTTTCACCTGGCCTATGCCAAGGTAGAAGTTTCATTCACAAAGGAGAATTATCAGTTTCTATGTCCATTTTCTCTACCTTTGTCTGACCAATGCTCTCCTAATCATCTTCTTGGTCTGCCATCGTGGGATGCTTATGATGGAACTTCCAAGGTCACTTATTCCATGAGTTCTTAACTTTTTATATCAAGGAGCTATTTACCAACTGGATAAAGCTTTTGGATCTTTTCTCAGAACAATATTTTTAAATGCATAAAATAAAACATATAGGATTATAAAGCAAACTGAATTAATCCCAAGATTCAAATTAATATAAATATAGAAAATATTAAAATATTAACATAAAAAGTTATTGGGTCCCTAGTTAAGAATCGCTGATCAAATCCACTCCCTCATTTTATAGATGATGAAATTGAGGTCCAGATATGTAAAATGATTAGAACAAGAGCACATAAGTAGAAAGCATTAGAAGTAGGCTACAAACCTCAGTATTGTACCTCTAAATTCAGCACCCTGCCTACTCTATTTTCCACTGCTCTAGATCATCAAATAGCCACTCAGGTCCAGAGAGGTTAAGAAATCTAAGGTCATACAGTAAAATGGTGGCACAGAAAATATTGCAAACATAATGCTGTGACTCTCAGCCCAATGCCCTTTCTACCGATCTGTGCTTCACTGAACAGCCTTACTAATGCGAGACTGAAATTTCCTCTGTAGTAGAAAGAGTACCAGACAAGATTCCATTCATTCAACAGTTATAAAATCTCTTCCATATGCAAAGAATATGTTAAATGGTAGGAATACAAAGATAAAAATGAAACACTCCTTATACTCAAGTAATTGACTAAGGGGGGAATGGGGAGCAAATTGAAAGTACACACTAACATGGCCTTGTTTGCCTCAGTTACTTCATCTGTAAAATGACCTGGAGGAGGAAACAGCAAAGGACTCTGGCATTTTTGCCAAGAAAACCCCAAATAGGTTTGAGTGGAGTCAAACAACTGAAATGACTGAATAATAGTGTAGAAGGTGACATTGAAAAAGTCTAAAAAGAAACCAGGAATTCTAAGAGGCAAAAGTGAAGAGCAAGAGAATTCTAGGCATTGGAGACAGCTAGAGCAAAAAGCATGGACATGGGAGATAGATTGATTTTTTTGCTTTACATTTTACATATTGCCCCATGAGTCAGAAGGAGCTAAAGCCTAAGGCCCAGAGTATTCTGAATCCAATTTCACTCTGAATCCCACTCTGGACAAAGTGACTTGTTGAATGATCTAAGTAAAAAGAAACCTTCAAGGACAATTCAATTAGATGTAGGACACCAGATTTTTCACCCAGTAAGCAACAGAGCTATAATCAGAACCAAGCCACTGTCCCCATTGTTCTTTCTGTCTACCATATTGTTTTCATAACTTCCTCACCATGGTTAAAAAAAAAAGATTATGGCCATTTCCCCCCTTACTAATTTTGAAGAGAATCTCTGTTCAAGTCTCTATCTATTCTATCTGTGTTTCCTTGGGCTAGTCACTTTATTACCTACCTAGATATCAGTTTCTTTATTTGAATGATGAGTGAAGTGGACTAGACAACCTCTAAAATCCCTCATAGCCCTAAATCTATGATCCTTATAATCCTAATTACACTTCAGTGACTAGCTGAACTCTATCCAGAGTATGAAGCTAAATGAAGGCAGGACATTAAACATTCTGAAAAGCATTTCCAGGCTAAGTTGAATGCAATGCAGAAAGAACTGAGCAAATACAAGCAAAGATTCCAAATGCTGCTTGGATCTCGACACAGTTTATTTATGGTCAATGGTTTCTGCATTAGCTACTAAACTCACACTGCAGCAGAAAGGAAAAAAAAATGAATGAACACTGCTTTCCTAAGCTGGGATAATGATACCAATCAGGTCTGAAATGAGTGGGAAAAACTATAGCTAAGACAAGCCCTGATTGGTTTTGTTAAAACTGTAGGGAGCATCTCTTTTCTCTACCCTCTCTCTCTCCCAGATCTCAACTAGAAAGGGGGGGGGTGTGAAATGAAGGGAAAATAGGGCTTTTGATATTAGCTAAACAATGCATTTTCAATCAAAGGTCACTTGCTGTCATATCTCTTTGAATACCTTCATGCTATTGTGATAGGCACCCACTTACCCTGAAGGGGGAGCTAGGCTTTTCAGAAGAAGCACTTATCAAGATCAAATTTGTATTCTCCCATCCAAAAAAGAGAAATTATCTTAAATTGACAATTGTACAAGCTATGTTCATATTTACCAACACTTGAAAGTCTAGTTTTTCAGATGGGTTTTTACTACTGAAATTGGTAGAAATGCAATCTGTCAGGCATTTATTCTAAACAGATGTCTCTGAGGCTTTGGAATAAATAACAACAATGACGATGACAACAATAATAATAATAGAAAAGAACTCTATTTTTGAAACAAAGTATTTAGGGGGTTTTTCTTCTCTCCCCAAGAAATCCAAATCCTGTTCATTACACATACACATACATATGTACGTATATGTATGTGTATAAAATATATATGTGAAAAAATACATATGTAAAAATATATGTTAAATATATATTTTACTTTTTCAAGTCCAGCCCTCAGAAAGGTTCTTTTTGTTTTGGTGGTGAGAAGGGAGGGAAAAAAAAGGAGAAAAAAATGTGTGTATGAATAATTAGGGAGACTCAAAACTCGTTTGCAGATGCTCTGCAATGAGCATGCTGACAAAGTAACAATGACAGCTTGCTAACGTGTTCATAGGACAACAGCTTCTCTTATAAAAGTAGCTTTCAAGAGGATCAGATGGGTTCCCACTGGTTTAAAGAGCAGGAGTTCTGAAGCAGCTTGTGGTCTACAGCTACAGAAGTCTATTAATCCAGTCTAAATGGGGGAGGAGGGAGGAAGCAAGCAATGCAGCTCAAAGGCAGTCTCCAGCGTTGTGTTCCGTGAAGCACATATTAGATGGAAAACAAAAACTCGTCAGCTGTAGAGATTTCTTAAAATGATTCCACTTTTCTTTTTCCTTTCAGCTAGGGAAGGGAGAAAGAGGAAATATGGAAGTTACAAGCAAAGGGGCTTCCTTTTAATTCAAGAGGTGAGACTGTGGGTGGAGAATAAAGTAATAGACGTGGAATAAGGATAACGGGTTCTAATTGTGCTGCTGACATTTACTAGTTAAGGCAGTTTTTTGTTGTTCAGTCATTTCAGTTGTGTCTGACACTACATTTGGGGTTTTCTTGGCAAAAATACTGGAGTGGTTTGCCATTTACTTCTCCAGCTCATTTTACAGATGAGGAAACTGAGGCAAGCAGGTTTCTGTGACTTCTTTGGGTTCACACAGCTGACACTTGAATTCTGTAAGATGAGTCTTTCTGACTCAAGGTGTACTACTCTATTCCACTGTGTCACCTAGCTGCCCTAAGTTTGTTTGTTCATCTGTAAAATGGGAATAATAATACTTGGAAGAGATGTAAAGTGGCTCAAACATTTTAAAGCACTCAAAAGGTACTGAACCTTTTGTAAGACCTCTTCTGGCTGTGGCATCTCCAATATGCTTACAGAAACCAGCATCTGTAAGCAACTAAGATGCATAACACCACCAAGAATATCATCTCTCTGGAACTCAGTCTTCCCATAGGTAAAATAGGAGAGGCTAGACTAGATTAGGAATTTTCAACCTGTGGTCCATGCTATATATTTTTAAATAATTAAATAACTATCTTTTGATATAACTTCAGCTTCCTTTATAAACTTATGTGTCTTATTTTCTGCATTTCCAAATACTCTATGATGGGGACTGTATAATCTACATTCTCCTTAACTAGCTTTTCCATTCCATGACTTAGGATCAGACAATCATTATGACAGTATGTCCAGGTCACAGCTACACTGGCCCTCCTCAAAGAACCCAACTTAGAAACACTGCACCATTCTGGGATAGGTCACAGGATGCCATTCCTTGAATTTCTTAGGCTTGGTCTAAAACAAAAGCCAGTTAACATGATTTCATCATGTTATTTTTGTTCACTGTGGATTTGAAACCTATCCATTTCAAACTTGGTGAACATTTTTCAGAGTGCAAAGTCATCATATAAAATCATATTCTATCAAAGTGTTGCCTTTCCTCTATGTGCCTCAGTTTTTAATACTAAAAGGGCACAAAAATATGATTAATAAAAAAATTCCAAAGTCCTCTGTTGAACAGCCAAAAAAAAATTGACATTATTATATCAATGCTACAAGAACTGTGAACTGTCTCCGAATCTCTGTCCCCAAAGAACAGAAATTAGATTCTTCTCACTAAGACAAGCCGTATCGCATACTGGTCCCTTTGAGCAGTCAGTCACCTGGTGACTACACCCCATTAACTTCTTCTATTTCCCCTTCAAGGATCTATAATTTCATTGCTGTGGTGACTCCCTCCTCTGACATAACCTCCTCAATACTTAGTCAACTGAAAGTTGTGACTAAAAAATTCACCACCAATCAGCCAACCTGGGGATGAGTTTCTTAGAACTTGCACAGCACATAGGAAACACTATGCATAAGTAGCTCAAGAGATAATGAGTGGGAAGCATTTTTGAAACCCTAAAGTACTACATGGATGTTAGCCGTTATAAGTAGTAGCAGCAATAATAATAATAACAATAAATGCTTAGACTGATTGATCTAAAATAAATGGGTTTCTTACTTAGAGCTTTTCCATCTTTTGCCAATTTAAAATAGTATATGCATTTCTATTTCTATTCTGATCACCATTCCTATTATTTCCCACTAGAGAGGGCCTGCCACAGCATATCTATGACTGGTAAAGCCATGGAGAACTCAAGAGTCACCTCTGGGCCACGAGGAGGCATCAGAGATAACAACAGAGAGAGTCCTTTTCCTTTATAGTTAAGGCTTATTGTTAAGCTTAAGAATTCTGTATCTGGAAAAGAAAAAAAAGTTGAATTGCCCTTAAAACACATGCATTTAGAAAATATACAACTCTTGTTGACTCCAAGCTCACTGGCATTCTATCCACTGTGCCACTTTGTTGTGCCTGAATTAAATGATCCTAAGATTAATATTGTCTGGGATGTCTTTCATAGGTAGGGCAAGAGCGGAGGCAATGTGAGATAGTGGAAGGCATATGTCTTTCCTAAAGTGGTTTTACTAGATGACTCTGGACAAGTCATTTAATCTCTGCACCTTGGTTTCCTCATCTGTAAAACTGGGTATGTTATATCTACTTCTCAAGAACTGTGGTAAGGATCCAATAAGATCAAAGAAAGCACTTTGCAAATCCTAAGGTGAAATATAAATGCTAATGACGATAATGATGAATACACAAGACTAGATATAGGGACAGCTGGATTTAAATCATGCCTCTGTGGCATATGACCATGGGTCAGTCATTTTTTTCTAAGCTTCAGGACTGTCAAAAAAGATGTGATTTTAACTAAAGTTCCTGAATCCCAAGCCTGCTGGGTAGATCAAATGAGTTAATGGCTGCTGTAAAGCACTTTTTAATCATAAAAAGCCAACATTATTGTCAGTCATATTTATATAGAGTATGTATGATATGAAGTGTTATATATGTGTGTGTGTGTGTGTGTGTGTGTGTGTGTGTGTGTGTGTGTGTGTGTGTGTTTTTCAGTTGTCCCCTTTCTACTGAACATAATTCTGGAAGCTGTATACATTTCCTGATATAAAATTTATCCCCTTAATTTGCAGTGTATGGTGATATAGAGGGTACTCCATTATTTCCTTCTTGTTCTTATTCTCCTCTTCCTTCTTCCTTCCTTTCCCTTCCCTTCCCTTCTCTTCCCTTCCCTTCTCTTCCCTTCCCCCCTNACCCAGCTAGGCAGATTTCCTTGGCTTAGCTTATCTACCAAGAAGAAGCAAACTGTGCAAGAACCCTAGCTCCTCTCCTCTCCTCTCCTCTCCTTTCATCTCTTTCCTTTCCTTCCTTCCTTCCTTCATTTCCCTTCTCTTCCCTTCTCTTCCCTTCCCTTCCCTTCCCTTCCCTTCCCTTCCCTATCCTATCCTATTCTATCCTATCCTAAAACAGGCTAGAACTGCAAGAATTCCATAGGAGCCTCATTCTACCCAGATCAAAACTGGGCCAGTTCATGCCTACTCAGAAAAACCCACTGGAACATGGCATATGATGTCAGATTTCTTTTTACGTGTGTGTTAGTTTTTGAAAAAAAAATGTTTTTATCTTGTTCCTCCTTTTTCTTTCTTTCAGAAGAAAACTTTTACAAGTAGCAATTCTCTGGAAGGGTGATCAGGGATATAGTGCAAAATCTAAGCATTGTAGAAAAACAAAAATATTGATTTTTTTTTTTAAGATAAGCCTTCCTTTCAAGGAAAAGTTTGGTATCATTAAAGGAATTTTGCTCCTTCTCAAAGACAATCCAGTCCTCTATTCTTTTTCTCCTGTTTAATTTGGGACCCCATAGCATTCCTAAAGATCCAGGAAAAGAATCTTAGAATCATATTCACCTTCAAGGGATTGACCCTTGTGCTCTAAAGACCAATGCTCGTTCTTTAGAAAGTCTTCATTTCTCTGCCATATTCATCAATATTAGAGAAAGAGACATCCTCAAGAAACCCTGTGATGTAGATATTATCATCCTCATTTTACATTTAAGGAAAATTGAGACAAAACTATATTGACAAAAGACAAAACTGTCTTGCCTAACATCATATGACTAGTGAATATCTGAGACTAAATTTGAATTCAGATACTCCTAATTGACTCTAGACCAGTGATCCCCAAAGTGGGCGCTACTGCCCCCTGGTGGGTGCTGCAAAAATCCAGAGGAGTGGTGATGGCTACAGGTACATTTATCTTTCCTATTAATTGCTATTAAAATTTTAAAAAATTAATTTCCAGGGGGCTAAGTAATATTTTTTTCTGGAAAGGGGGCAGTAGCCCAAAAAAGTTTGGGAACCACTGCTAGACCCCTTGCACTACAGCACCATGCTGCTACTTAATAACAATTAAGGTTAATGGGGGGGGGGGAGGAATGGTTTTACCAAAACCTAATAGTATGTGAGCATTTAGGAATCCTCTTCCTGCACTGACTAAATTGCAGGCTCTTTGAGGGCAGAGATCAGGTCAGTGAAAAAGAAAAGAAATGACATAAAATAAGACTTCCTCCTTTTTTATTCCCTGTACAAATGGTCCAAGAAATCTGGCCTCATGCTGTCCCCTTTAAAAAAGTAAACAGTCTTAAGCCAAACATCCCATCGCCAATTCTTTGCCTCCAATACTGCTATCAAATAACTAAATAAACTGAAAGGCAAAGACTATGTACCTGGAATTATGAACAGGTGACAATGGATACTAACTTGCTAGTAGTAATAGGAATCAGTACTACACTAGCCAGTACCAGAAAAAAATGCCTATTAGATGGTCCTAGAAACTTTCTCATTCCTGAGCAATGTATAACATTACCAAAAAAATGGCTATAAGCACTTATATAGAAGATGCCTAATACAAGAAAATTAAGAAAACTTCATCATGAAGTATATGGGCCATTAGGTGATACAGTGGGTAGAGTCATGACCTATGGTCAAGAAGACTGGATTCCAATCCAGCCCCAAACACTTCCTAGCAGGGTGACCCTGAGCAAGTTACTGAATCCCTATTGGCCTCAGAGCCTCCTCTACAAAACGGAGAAAGAAATGGCAAACCACTCCAGAAGTGACTTGCCTAAGGTAATGCAGATAGCTACTGTGGGGAGGCACTTCATAAGCCCATTTACAAGTGATTCTATCATACTATGCCTCCACGAAACTCCTCTTCAGATGACTCATCACCACTTCTCAAAGGCTATGTAGGAGAGCAGATCCCAAACACTAACAGGTCCTACCAACCAGGAGCCAGAACCAGAACCAATATAGCTAAATTCTAGTACACTATTTACTATGACTTGGACAGCCATTTACAGCAATTCGTCAAGACCTTCTAGGGTGAGGTAAGATTACAGTCTACCTGGGTATTGGAATAACTACCCAGAGGAAATCAGAAATCAGAGATTGCTTAAGTATGTGTGTGTATGTGTAACATAGGCTTGTTTTTCCTTTTCTACAGGAGTTGGCTCTTTTATCTATCTGTTACACCCACAGCAAGGACTCAACTAGTATTTCTGCGTGATGGTGATGATAACGATGACATCAGAAAACATTCTGGGAAAACAGAGCAAAACTGCTATGTTTATTTAAACAAACCAAACCAAAAACACTCTGAAGCAAGCTGATGTCCCTTCCAGGAAACAATCTAGAAACAAGCTAAGCCACTGAGGCTTCTTTCAATTCCAAAATTTTATTTGATTTTTGTGTGATTTAATCTGAGGTCTGTCATGGGCTCCAGCAACCTGAAAACCATAGAAGTCTTTCTCTCCCTGACACCCTTTCACTAAACCAAAGTCTTAAGTTTGAATGGTTTTACAAGTAAAGCCATAACTTTTCGCATGGAAATCTTTTGTTCAGGTTTTATTTCACAAAAATGTTTACATGGGTAGTCTTGGGCAAGTACTCTTTGGACGTCATTTTCCACATTTGTAAAATTATATTGGTAGCAAAAGCTGTAAATCAAGTGGGTTCCCAATAATTTGGAAAGAGCTCAACAAATTACAGAGCAGGGACCTAATGAAATTATTCTGCTGAATAAATAAATTATTTGGACATAAAGGTGAGATCATAAACAAATTAAAGAAGCATGGAAAAATGTATCTGCTACATCTATGGATAAGGGATGAAGTTGTGACTAAACAAGAGATAAAGACTATGGGAAACAAATCAGATCATTTTGATTACATGAAATTAAAAAGCTTTTGCACAAACAAAATTAATGTAGTCAAAATTAGAAGGAAAATAAAAACTGGGAACATTTTCTGCAACGTTTCTCTGATAAAGGCTTCAATTCTCAAACATTCTCAAACATATAGGGAACTGAGCCAAATTTATAAAAAATAAGAGTAATTTCCCATTTGATAAATGGTCAAAGGATATGATAGGTAGTTTCCAGAAACAAGAAATCAACACTATCAATAATCACAGGAGAAAAAAATTCTAAATCACTATGGATTAGAGAAATGCAAATTAAAACAATTTTAAGACACTACCTGACACCTATCAGAATGAGTAAATGACAGAAAAGTAAAATGAGAAATGGATGTGGAAAAATTGGGACAATGATGTACTACACTGGTGGAGTTGTGAACTAGTCCAACCATTGTGGAGAACAATATGAACTATGTCCAAAAAGCTACAAAACTGCATAAACCATTTGATTCAATAATACCACTACAAGGTCCATCACAAAGAGATCAAAGAGAAGGGGAAAATACTTATTGGTACAAAAACATTTATAGCACCTCTTTCTGTGGTGGCAAAGAATTGGTAATTAAGAAGATGTCTCTCAGTTGGGGGATGGCTGAAAAAATTGTGGTATGTGATTATGATGGAATACTATGTGCTATAAGAAATGACCAGCAGGATGATTTTAGAGAAACTGAGGAAGACTTATATGAACTCAGGCAAAGAGAAGTGAACAAAACTGGGAGAACATTGTTTATAGTAACAGCAATATTATAAGGATGTTCAACTGTAAAAGACTTAGCTGACTCTGATTAAGACAATGACCCAAGATAATTCTAAAGGATCCATAATGAAAAATGCTATCTACCTCCAGAGAGGGAACTGATGAATTCTGACTGCAAACTGAAGCATACTATTTTTACCTTTATTTTTATCATTTTATTTGTGTTTTCTTTTGCAATGTAGCTAATACAGAAATGTTTGGCATAACTTCATCTGTATAATTGAAATCAAAGTGGCTTCTCAAGGTGTGTGGGGTAATTTGGACCCCAAACATTTTTTAAATCACTGTTAAAATTGTTTTACATGTAACTGGGACATATTTGATAAAAATATAAATAATTTAAAATTCAAATTAAAATTTTTTTTAAATTAAAAAAGCTATTATTGCTATAAAAATGACAAAGATAACGAATTTAGAGACTTGTGGAAATTCTTATATGAACTGATATGGTGTAAAATAAGCAAAATTAAGAAAACAATATATAATGTAAATGAAAAGTTTAAATACAATAGAACACTGTATAATTCTAGTGATCAAATGTTGAAGAGATGAGAAAAATGGATCTTCTTCCTTTAACTAAGTGAGTGTGGAGTCTGGAAGATCTGAGTTTAAATCCTACCTCAGAAATTTACTAGCTGTGTCATCTTGAGTAAAGCACATGATTTCTCCCAGCCTCAGTTTCCTCAACAGTAAAATGAAGTATTTGGATCAGATGGCTTCCAGGGCCCCTACTGGCTCTGAATCTGATCCTGATGCTAAGAGGAGGGAGGGGGACAATGAAGTCATGTAAAATGTTTCATATGCTGTCAGACTTGATTGATTCATGGGTTGGTTTTGTGAACTTTTATTCTTTTGTAATCTTTTTTACAAGAGGAGGCTCACTGGGCATGGGAGAGGAGGAAGGGTATATCTAAAAATACCTGTAATCTAAAACAAAAGGCATCTTTTTTTTTTTTTGAGTTGACCTTAAAGTTCCCTACAATCCCTAAATCTATGATTCTATGTTAAAATACATTGGAAGGTTAGCCAATATATATATATATTCTTTAAAAGGGGAAATTCTAAAACACTTCAATGGCTATAGTCATATCAAAGAGATGAGTTCCCTTCCAATTGAAAGTAGATCTAACAACCAACCACAGACTTAGAGAGTAGGGGAGAAAAACTTGGGCAGGAGAATGAAAAAAAAAAATAATGCCCTTGTCAGGAAGAGACAGCCCCAGCAGCAATCCAGCATTTCCTTTCTTTTGATCTGGAGGCAAAGCCTCTTTTACAGCCAGTGAATGGCTCCTCTAGTAACAATGGAATAATAATGGAGCTGTTGAAAGTGAAGGGAACAGTATTTTTAAATGCCAGCACTTTATNTTTTTTTTGAGTTGACCTTAAAGTTCCCTACAATCCCTAAATCTATGATTCTATGTTAAAATACATTGGAAGGTTAGCCTATATATATATATATATTCTTTAAAAGGGGAAATTCTAAAACACTTCAATGGCTATAGTCATATCAAAGAGATGAGTTCCCTTCCAATTGAAAGTAGATCTAACAACCAACCACAGACTTAGAGAGTAGGGGAGAAAAACTTGGGCAGGAGAATGAAAAAAAAAAATAATGCCCTTGTCAGGAAGAGACAGCCCCAGCAGCAATCCAGCATTTCCTTTCTTTTGATCTGGAGGCAAAGCCTCTTTTACAGCCAGTGAATGGCTCCTCTAGTAACAATGGAATAATAATGGAGCTGTTGAAAGTGAAGGGAACAGTATTTTTAAATGCCAGCACTTTATTATCCTCTAAAGAATCTAATTCAACTCCTACTGTTTTAGAAATGGGTGTCCCATCACAGGTCTAAGGGGAAAGGGGGAGGGAGAAAGGTAGTCTCAGAGAAGACCAACCAAACCTGGGCATGATTGCAGAGAGGACCTTTGTTGAAATGCCTTTGAAATGCTTTGTCTTTCTCAATTATCTGTCTCTTTCTTGTATGCCCACAAGTCAAAAGTGGGGGAGGGAAGAGGAAAGAGAAACTGTTAGAGACAGAAGAGTAGTGTAAAGCATCCCAGTACTCTAGTTAAGGGCTTTGAACTAAAGGCTCATCATAGGGGTATGCTCCATCACCAATCTAAACCAATGCTCCTGTCAAAACTTCAAAAATGGGCATAATACCTGTTATATCTACCTTCCAGGCTCCCATGAGGTTCAGTAGAAAATGTAATGCTCTTTGGAAACCTTAAAACAACCCCAAAAATGCTAATTGTTATGGTTAACAATAATTCCAAGAAGAAAGTTGTACAAGTATTACTAGGCCACTATGTAGTATAGTGTTGGATTGAATCAGGACTACCTGAGTTAGAGCCCTGGCTCACACACTTAATAGCTGTGTGATCATAGGCAAGTCCTGGAACTTCTCTGCTTCAGTTTCCCCAGCTGTAAAATGGGTTTAATAATAGCACCTACCTCATAGGTTTGCCACAAAAGGTTCAACAGACAAAATAGGTAGTATTTTGTAAACTTTGAAAGGTTATAAATACTATTACTATTATTCTAATTTTGTGAATTTCCGGGCAGTTATAAAGTCAGGAAGGAACTGCCCTTCTTTAAGAAACTGGCTATTTTTGCCTTGATCAATTAATATGTCCAACTGAGAATCTGGATAAGATTTCTCAAGATAAGTAGCATCATATGCCTCCCATTTACTTTGATCTAATCTTAAATATTCACTGAAGGAATTTCCTCCCCCCCCACCAAGGACAGAGCATTGGATTGCAGTATGGAGAGGGTGCCAACACAGATTTGTATTTTCCAGGATTCTTCAAAGACCAAAACAGAGTTCCATGGCCTCCCAGGGAGTGGCCCAAAATAGACATCTTCTCTGGGTCAACTAAAAAACTGGCATTTGTCAGCTAGGGCAGCTCAATCCATGAGATGAGGACATCCTACAGTTGGTTTTTTAAGGTTCTTCAATGGCATTCACATAAAAACCAACATCAGTACCAAAGTCCCAGCTGTCATCTCCTTTAATACTGCAGCCGTGAGGATTGGTGTCTAGTGCACTGACAATGAGACCATGTTCTGCTGCAGCTTGGTGATAACTGGCTTTTGGGACAAAATTTTGTTCTACGTGAGTTAAACCAGTCAGCCAGTAAAATACAGTACATTTCACAGTTTCTATCTTAGGTGGTAAGTAGATTCAAATTTTATTTTCTATTTTAGTTCCACATTGCCATATGTATACACTTCCTGAAACCCCTCAAAGCGACTGCGGCTGAAAATCTCTTTGAAGGCCAAATTTTCTTTGGTATTCAGTCGCTCCTGTTCTTCTACTCAAGATGGCAAAAGATGCTAGGCAGTAGAGACTGATCACAGGATCTCTTGAGGTCCTTTCTAGTGCTAATACTCTTGAGTCTGAATTTCTTCAGGATTTGGTCACAATATCATCACACTTCAGTTTTCACAATTAGCAATTAGAGGCCATATTCATTTTTCTCAATTAACTTAGCAGAATGCAGGAGAAAGGTGGGAAGTTTTAAGATAAATGTGGCCTGAAAGTGACCAGTCTTGGTAATCTTAAAGGAATGTTGATAAATTTGAGTGATGTGCCTCATTCCTCACCCTTTAGTCACTTACAAGTTGACCAGGAAAGAGAAAGGGCTTAATAGATTTCCCCTCCAAAGAGAGTTATCTGCTTTCCCATTCCTCTATGGAATAGTCCGATGAAGAATTTAATTCAACAGGCAGATACAGAAAGACAAGCAGAAGTTATCTATTTCACAAGAGATTGCTTGATCCTACATGTAAAGGCATCTGAAAAAGTCTATTTGAGGCCCAAGATATACTGGTCCTAGAGATAAAGAAGTTCCCTAAAGAGAGAGAATAATCAAGCCCAGGGTGTTTCCCACTACCCAACAGCACCCTCCTCCTGAGACTTGTTTATCTCTGGTCTGGGAGTCCAGGAAGACAGAGGCTCTGATTTCACTGACTAGCTGTTAGGAAAGTCCACTGAGAGTGAAAATTAATCAAAATGAGAAAGGAGAAGAGAACCATAAATGCTTTGGATTGTTGCCCCAGCCATACATAAGCCTGCCTCATACTTCCTACGACTTCAGTCTGATGAGAACCAAAGTGATTTTTTTTGAGACCGTGCAGAGTAAGGAATAGTAGTTGAGTAGAGAGCACGAAGGAGAATGTGTCCAATCTGATAGAGCAGTTTTGAACTCTAGAATCTGGGTTTAGATGCTGCCAGTGACTAGGACCCAGGGTCAGACGGTCATAAAACTAGAGCTCAAAGAGACCTTTGAGGTCATCTAGCTCAATCCTTTCATTTCAGATAAGAAAACTGAGACTCTGGGAGATTCAGTGACTTTGCCAAGGCCACATGAGTAGTAAAATAGGATCTGAATCCAGGGCCTCCAATTCTAGGGCCAGTACTATTCCCACTGAACAAGCCACTAGTATTGCCAGTATCCAAGGTAAGATGTGATTTCTAACCCTGCAAAGCTGAAAATGAAGGAAAACTAGGAAGATTAGCTTCCAGCTCCAGTACCATGAGGTCACATGACTGGGTCTTTTCTATTTACCAAGCAAGCAGGGGATTTCCTTCCCATACTGTGGGTACTCATTCTGGGGAAGCTTGTTGCTTGGTTTAATTTCTTATTACTACTGTTCAAATCTAATTCATTAAATACTTTTTACCTTTTGAATTCAGGTGTCATCTGGTTTGATCTGTGAAAGGGAACCACCAAATGGGGGCTTATGAGCTATAGCAATCAATAAACAATATCCCAAACAGTGTCCTGGGATATAGGATGAAGAAAAATCATAGGTACTGATTTTATTGGCAGGACCCTGAAGCTGAAATTTCTCGGTGATTTGTTGTTTCAGGGCCCATCCTCTATCAGGCAGAGAGGAAGCAATTCAAGCATTCATGAGAGCTGTGATCTAAAGATGATAGCATTTTGAATCAGCCATGGGGAATGGCATGAGTGTGAGGCAGAGGAGAGGCAAGAGCATGAGATTGGACATCACAGAACCTAGGGTCAAGGTCTAGTTCTGCCACCTACTAGTTAGAGGACCCTGAGTAAGTCACTGCACTTTTCTGAGCCTGCTTTTCCTCGGTCAAATGAATAAATTGTATTCGATGACCACTAAAGTCTCTTTACCATCTAACCAGCTAAGACTGCTCGCTATATTTTACTCTAGAAAGAGCTCTCAATGACAGCACAGTATGTTGTCTTTCATATATAAAAATGTTTCTCCTGACCCGGTAGAGGGCACACATTTTGTGCTGTTTCTCCAGTAGTGGTGATGGATTTGTGCTGATTCATCCACATTCTTTCCTAGTACCCCCTGTAATTAATGGGATTCATTTGCAGTGTGGCTGGTAAGGTTAAAGGTCCGATTAAAGTCTGTGAACATAGAAGGAACAAAGCAAAAGAGTCCATTAGGATTTAACCCGGAGGCTTGATCACATAGCACCATTCTTTACACAACTGAAAGGGAAAACTTGGGAGTGCAAACTTTTTCCCCCCTAAAGTTCCAAGAGAATCCTGATATCTCCAATTAGCATGCTGTAATAGGCACTCAATTAGTTTATCTTTATTATTAGAGGTTGTGGGAGTAGGAAAAACAGTAATACTAATAATGCTTTAAACTTACCTCCTGTCTCTTGTAGAGCCTTAAGTGATTAGTTACATCACACTCATTCTTCCTCAGGGCAAACCTGTATAGCACGTGCTTCCCCAAAAGCTCAGGGCTAAGTATGCTAACTGACTTGTTCTGAACGAATGCTCCAAATGAAAAGAAGAACTGAAATGTTTATAGAAATAACATGTATTTCTATACCATCCGAGTAAAAAGGAGGAGGCTGTGTGGCAGAGAAAGGACAGAAGGTTCACTACAACGAACTACCGAGATATATGAGGGATAAAGCGAGGAAGCAGGTCCTAGAACTGACATCTCCTCCCCCCTCTACAGCCACAGCAGGCACCTGGAAGAAGCCAACCAAGGAGGCAAATAGTGGGGCATTTTATCCTTTGCTCACTAGGGAATTCTCATTTGGATCCCTTTAATATCTTTCAAGACGAGTGAAGGTACTCCACAACTCTCAGCCTTAATGCATGAGAGGATTGTAACACAGAGGACAGGTCTTGGATGATCTGGATACAAGGTCTGACTGACGCTTACTAGCAGTGTGACCATAGGGTAAGGCATCTAACCATTCAAAGCCCCAGGAACTCAATAAGACTATAAATTACAGACCAGGGATCTGTTTCAGTGGAAGGAATTTTTTATGCCAGGAATTCCCTACAAAAACAAAAATAAAATGATAGAATTCTTTTTTTTAAAACCCTTACTTTCCATCCTAGTAACAACTCTAAGACAGAAGGGCAAGGGTTAGGAAAAAGGGGTTAAATGACTTGCCCAAGCTCGCACAGCTAAGAGGTATCTAAGGCCATATTTGAATTCAGATCCTCCTGACTCCAGATCCAGCACTATATCTACCGTGCCATTTAGCTGCCCTTAAAACCATAGAATTCTGAAGCAATTCAATACTCTCATCTCTCATTTTACAGATCAACTATCAAGTTCTCCATTTCTCATTTAAGGAGCTTCACAACCTGACCCCTTCCTACCTCTTACAGTTGGTTTACATAGTATTACCCTATTTAAACTCTAAGGTTCAATTAGACAGGCCTAGATGCTATTTTTCATATGAGATGCTCCATTTCTCCCCCTTCCCTATAATATTCCCAGGGCAGTTGTGCCCCACACATGGAATCTACTCCTTCCTCAACTCCATCCATCCATCCATCTCTGTCTGTCTGTCTGTCTGTCTCTCTCTCTCTCCCTTCCTTCTTCCCTTTTTCTTTGGCTCTGTTACTGTCTCTTTCCCTTTCTCTGTCTCTCTATCTCTGCCCCTCTCCTATATATTTATGTATATATACATATGCATGCATGTGTTCACACATGTATATATAATACATGTCTGTGTGTACACATATGTGTGTTGTGTTTGCACACATAATACATATGTGTGCATGCACACATGTACACACAGAGACATCTATATGTATCCTCGAGGAAGGAGGTTGTTTCACTTTTGTCTCTGTGTGCCCAGAGTTTAGCACAGTTTAGCATCTAGTAAGAACTTAATAAATGCTTGCTCATTAACTGATTATGGAAAGAGAAATTGTGGCATAGAGAGGAAGGACTTGCCCAAAGCCATACAAGCAATTACTGTCTGAGAAGACACTAGAATCCAGAGCTCTGAAAATCTCCCTCCCATGTAAATACTCCAAGAAGTGTGATTTCAGCATCCAAAGAACAGACAAATTGTAAAGGGTCTGTTCAGCTAGACTGAATCCTGCCACCTAACAACTGAATCATTTGTCAGTTTACATCATGGCCATCAGGAAGCATTTAACAATCACTTTTCAAGAGCCAAGTTCAATCCTCAAAAAAATTCCTTCTCAGAAGAAAGTCAGTTTGGACCACTGGTTTCTGGTTATTTTTCTAATAAACAAGAGCCACTGTAATCAGTAAACTTCTTGTCTGCAGGGATGTTTTTCTATCGTCTTCATAGCTCCACTCCCTCGCCCAGAGCTGGACACATAGTAGGTTCTCACTGAAGTTTCTTAATATGTAAAATGAGGGGGGTAAACCAGACAAGGGCCCTTCCTTCTCTCAACCAAGGTTCCTACGAAGTCATTTAACCTTAGTCCCAATTTCCTCATCTGCAAAATGAAGATAATTATATAGTACTTACAGGTCATATAGTAAATGATGTCAAGTAGTATGCAGGTGCTAATGCTCTGCATAACTGTCAGGTCAGTGGTTATCATGGAGGAATGGGAGAAAGGGGAATGAGCAGGTGAAATGACCCACCAAAAGTACCTCTAAAGAAAGTGGTACAAACAGGTCTCATGAGATCTAAGATGGACAGCTGAAAGAGGCTTTCCTGGCTGTCCCACTCCCTCTTTTTGCAAATGAAGGAATGGAAGTCCAAAAGAACCTCTGCCCTATCTTCCCACAAGACCCCAGATTAGGAGAAAGTGGTAGTGATAGTCCCTGTCCTTAACTTTTCTTGATAAAGAGAGATGGCTCAAGTGTCTAGTCTGATAGGCTCTTAAAAATCACAGCCACCAAGAGATATCAATGTCCTTCTAGTAGGTAACCAGTGGCTTATCCATTGGAGAATAATATAAGCCCATAAAAATTACAGCCAACAAGAGATATAGGTATCCCTCTAGTAGGTGACCAGTGGTTTATCCACTAGAGAGTAATATAAGTCAGTGGGCATTCAGCACCTACTGAGAACACACTCTGAAACTCAGCTAGATTTCGATTCTCTGTTAGTGTAAAGGTGAGGGATTCTTAACCTGGGGTTCAATAATTTGATTTTTAAATGTTTCAAGAACTATTTCTTCAATGTGACAAATTTCCTTTATAACTATATGCTTTTTATTTTATGCATTTTAAAATGTTATTTGAGGAGGAGTCTATAGGCATTCCCACACTGCTAAAGGAGTCACAAAAAAGTTAACCACTTCTGTTTTAGAGTATAAGTATTTTTGGAGGGCATCTTTATTAGACATAAAGATGAAGAGAGAAGGAAGTGTATAGGCATGGATGGAGGTGCTACAATGGTAGCTGGAAACTCTCCTACTTGCTGTTTTTTTTTTATAATGAGTAATGGTTAGAAGCTGCTATGTCTTTAGTTCTTTGAATTGATTTTTGACAATCTACCCAACAGCCTCAATTAGGTCACACCATGGCTTAACCAACGTTGCTGAGAGAAAAATGGAAACATACAAAAAAAGGAGGGAAAATTATTTAATAAAGGAGATAGATCAAGTCAGATAGAGGGTGAAGAAAATAAACATGGTAACTTCTCTTTGTATGGCATTTTCTTCTTTGCAAATCACTCTTGTATCTAATATCTTAGTCTCTGAATTCTCTCTTCCCTTCTTTCTTTTTGAATTGGCAAAAAAAATGCCTCACATTTACTATAGGACCTTAGGTATTCAATTTTGTATTAATTAAAAATAATTTTTGGAGCAGCTAGATGGCTGAGTAGATAGAGTGCCAGTCCTAGAGATGGGTCCACATCTGTCCTCAAGATATTTCCTACTTCTGTAAATCTAGGTAAGTCACATAAGCCCAATTGTTTAGTCCTTACCACTCTTCTGCCTTGGAACTAATGCTTAATATCAATTCTAAGACAGAAAGTAAGAGTTTTAGAATAATAATAGTAATAGTAATAATAATAATCACAGTAATTCTTCTAGTATCTTCCTGGAAATGTGAGAAGGTGCTTTGTATGGCAAAGAATACTTGTTACAAGGTATTTATTTTGATTTATTAATGGGGGAGGGCATAGTAGAGAACATAAATATTTCTTAATTTAAAAAGTCAAATAAAATGAAAAAAAAATAAAGTTCGCTTCACTATCTCAAAGATCATAGATTTAGAGCTGGATTGGGCCATAAAGGACATCAAATCCCAGCCTCTCATTTTATGGGAAGGAAATTAAGCCCCAGGGACACAAAATTCAGGACCAAACACACAAAAAGTAGCAGACCTGGAATTTGAACATAAGGGCTCTGATTCTAGTGGTCTTTTCATGACCTGGAGGCAAGGGTATGATGTTAAAAGGGGAGAAACGTTCTTGACACACTTTTAAATTTAATCTAGTAATATTTTCTTCCTCAATTTAGTAAATCTAGACAACCAACAAAACAAATCAAAGACTGATTTGAGGATTTGTTAATTTCTGAAAATTTAACAATCTGTTTTCCCGAGCCAGTTCTAGCTAGCTCTAGCTCACTCTTGTCTGGAGATGATCCTGGATCTTCCAAGATTCTGCTAACGGAATGTGGGTTCTACCAGCCTTGAAAGACTTTAAGGGAGGACTCTGGATGAAAGTTATGCCTGTTATTTGAGGATGAAGCTAGACAAGTTCAGAAGACCTCATCATCAAAGGGTTGGCCATCAAGTGATGATTTGGAGTGGAAGGGAGATAGTCACTCTTAAAAAAATGTTTTATTATTATTTTTTTTTTTTGGCTAAATTGAGGAAGGGGCTACACCAGTTAAAGAAATGTATCTTCACTGATCGGAGTCCGAGATTTTCAAAGGACTAGACTAAAAATAATTCAGAAAAGGAAATGCAGATGCCGTGGGGATATCAGAACCAGTTAGAACTCACAAGACCGCTGTTGCTTCCATTGTCTTCTGTGGATTTATTTCAACAAAATTGCTTTATGGCATTGATATGGTTATTATTGTTATTTTAAAATAAAAATGAAGCTACCTGGAAGACTTAATGATACTAAGACTTGACACAGAAAAGTTATTTATACATAAATTACGGTAGCACTGCCCATGTTAATGAGGCTGTCATCTCCATGTGATTTACAGCCATCTTGTAATAGAAAAGCTTCGTTTCCTTGACATCTGGGCGGTAATGGGACTGATAATCCCATGCTGCAAATGTTTCCTCCTCTCGCCTACGAGAAGCGTTTTAAAATCTTGGGTGCATTTTCAGGTCATAGTCATTCTGATATCAGTCTCCAGGCCCCACAGTGACAGCACACGCACGCGCACAGACGCGTACACATATACACACGCGCTCAGCCATTACTCAGGAGGTGAGTGGCCAATGCTTTTCTTAAATAGAATTATAACTGTGAAGATGGATGTCTTCTCTTCCTCAGCAATAGAGTTTAAGGAAGTGACAAGCATGAGTAATTAGAACCACGGGAAGGGAGTTAAAATGGACTCTGTAAATTAAAAATAAGGATTTGATTTTTTTTAAAAGAATTTCATACTTTAGTTAAACACTCTTAAAATCATGTTTCAAAAGAACAAGCATTTTACAACCACACTGTTTGGCATATTGGCAAGGGTACATTAAACATAATGCTTACAGAGGTGGCTAGGTGGCTCAGTGGATTGAGAGCCAAGCCCAGAGATGGGAGGTCCTTGGTTCGAATCTGACCTCAGACACTGAACAAGTCACTTAACCCCCACTGCCTAGTCCTTACCACTCTCCCGCAATACTCAATATTGATTGCTAAGACAGAAGGTAAGGATTTTTTAAAATAATGCTTACGTTCTTTCTCTGGTAATTGCTAATACAAAGAGCAGCAAAAAAGGGGGAGAGGTGAAAGAAAAATACTTTTTTCAAGTAAAAATATAATATAAAATACTTTCTGGGCTGACAAAGTATCGGGCTTGAAGTCAGGAAGATGAATTCAAGTCATCTCTTGGACTTTTGCCAGCTATATGACCCTGGGTAAGTCACTTAATCTTTCCATTTCGATTTAATCATTTGTCAAATAGGGATAAAAATAGCAGCTAACTCAGGACCATTGTCTAAGGACGTGAAAGTGCTTTGGGAACCTTAAGGTGTTCTATCAAGGCTAGCTATTATCATATAGACATACAACATATGTGTGTGTGTGTGTGTCCGTCCTTTTGTATAATAAATCACTATGAGCTTGGAGGAGATGAAGCCCCAGTGACCACTTTGAAGCATTTCATAATTAGAAACATGTTTCCCTGGAAAGTGAGGGGAACCAGTTGTTCATTGAAAATGAGACCCCAGTTGGAGAGCCTGAGCGGTGGGCGCATCTGTAGATGCCAATAAAAGGCCAGGAAGGTTCCCACTCCATCGGGCAGTCCTCTGTGGAAGATGCATGAGTGGGGACCAAAACTGTCAAAGTTTGGCAGGAATGGAGGAATGAGCTGGGTGCAAACCAATCAGTGAGAGCTGGGGGGTCTCTGAGGCACTGAGAAGGTAGCTGGAAGACAGAGGTGTCCAAAGTAAAAAAAGCGGACGGTCAATAATGTTCTCTGGGTCCTTTAAGCAGATTCACACAGACCATATATTTTCTGCTACAATAGAACAGGGAGACGGAAGCTTTTTCTCTGATTGAAATGGAGGCAGTTAGGTGAAGAGATGGATAAAGCACTGTGTCTGGACTCAGAAAAGATCTGAGTTCAAATGCAACTTCAGACACTAGTATGGAACCCTGGGTGAGTCACTTAACCTCTGCCTGCCTCAGTTTCCTCAACTGTACCTCCTAGAGTTGTTATAAGAATCATATTGAGAAAAGAGATGCAGAGCACTTAGCTTAGTGCATGACACAGAGCAGGTACTAAAATAAACCCTTATTTCCTTCCTTTCTTCCAGGAAGAAAAGATCTCGTTTCCAGTATCGGACATGCAAGATGAATCAAGAGTTCATCACATATTATATAGGTGAAATCTGGCACAGTGTAGGAAGTCAAGCTGAATCAATAGTAAAAGATTTTGGGGGTTCTCTCATCTCCATCACTTATTGATCAGTGTGAACCTGGCAAATCGCAATCTCTCTGAACCTCAATTTTCCATATCTATAAAATAGATATTATGGCATCAGCCTACCTTACAAGATTATTGTGAGGTTCAAGTGAAATATATGTAGGCATAGATATGAATAAAAATGTATAAATAAATATAGATATATATAGAGATAGATATGGAGACACTGAATTATTTGCTTGAGATAATAATATAGAGAGTATTATCCTTTTATACAGCATGGGTGGCTTGGAAGCATAGACAGAGAGTACCAGACCTGGAGTTAGGTTAGATGTAAGATCCAATCCAGCCTCAGACACTTACAGTCTTTTTGACCCAGGGCAAGTCATTTAACTTTGTTTACCTCACTTTCCTCATCTGTAAAATGAGCTAGAGAAGGAAATGGCAAACCACTCCAGGATCTCTGCCAAGAAAACCCCAAATGGGGTCACAAAGAGCTGGACAGCATGACGACAACAACAACTTTATACAACACAAAGAGGAACTACCTAGTTACTTGGTTTAGTGTTCCAGGAAGTTCTAAATTTTCTGCTTATTCTTCCAAATTTCTCTTTTCTTTCTTTATTCTGGTCATACCCAACTGGCTAATGTTAACATAAACCAGGTCCATCGTCTGGGGAGAGGAGAGGCAGAAAATTTAAAAAGTAAAGATACTAAAACTAAACAAGAAGAAGGAAAAACGGGAAAGGTGAGATTTTAATTGCACAGCTGTTTGGCAATTTATAGTTCCTACTACGTCCAATTTAACTGTTCCCCTTAGAGCATATGCATTACAGTGGGGTATTTTATTACATAATCACTGAACAGTGGGCAACACATTTACTTAGCAAAGATAACAATATAGGAAAAATCATTAAAATAAACTTACTAAAAGTTTAGACCCCACTACACCCTTCCTTACTGAAATTAGTGTTTCCAGAGCACTCCATACTTTCAGAATGCTTTCACAATCATTCATTAATTACTCTTCCCTATAGCCTGCAGAAATAGGTCAGCATTATTATCTCCATTTTAGGGAGGAGGAAACAGATATGGAGATACTGAATTACTTGCCCAAGATAATAATATGCCAGAATCAAGGGCACAATGCCAGTGAATGCAAAGAACACTGATCTGAGAGCAAAATGACCTGCATTCAAAGCCTGCCTCTAACATTGACTACCTGGGACACTTTGAGCCAATCAACTTCTCTGTTATTCAGTTTTCTCATCTATAAAATGAGAGATTTGGAGGCAGTTAGGTGGCTCAGTAGGTTGAGAGCTAGATTTAGAGACAGGAGGTCCTGAGTTCAAATGTGACCTCAGACACTTCCTAGCTGTGTGATTCTGGGCAAGTCACTCAACACCCCCATTGCCTTAGCCTTTACTGATCTCCTCTGTTAGAATCAATATATAGCATTGATTCTAAGATGGAAGGTAAGGATTCTTAAAAATAAAAACAAAACAAACAAACAAATAAATAAATAATTGAAGGTTTTGGACTAGATGACTATAAATGTTCCTTTCAGCACCAAATCTACAATCCCATGCTTTGAATTTAGCGGGGTAGGGAGGGTATCAGTTCCCTAATTGGTATATGAGAGAAAAGTATGACAAGGTCCTTCTCCCTGAGGTTAACTTCCATTTACAGGTGTGATGTGGTTTCCTCAGTAGACTGTGATCCTCTTAAGGGCAGGGATATATTTTTTTTTTCTTTCTTTCTTTGTATCCTCAGTGTTAAGTGTAGCCTTTGGCATGGAGTAAATACTTAAGAAATGATTGTGGACTGATTAATTATTTGACCTCTAAGGTTCCTTCCTGAACCAAATCCATAAGCCTGTGACCCAGATTATTCCAACTCTTTGGATGAAGTCTCCTGATCCTTAAAACCAGACTAGAATATTATCTCTGAGGTCCCGCTCCGCTTGAAGTGTCTATGATTCTGTGAGCCTCCCTGGCCTCCCAGCCAATAAATGAATTGTGATTTCCTCCCTAGACTAAGTCTCTAGGCACACATTCCCCTTAGATTACTAAGGTCTATGGTCCAAGAAAAGAATCCACCCTGGAACCATGTAAAACACCGAATCCATGGTAACAGACCAGCTTTTACCTTTTCAACACCTAAAATGGCAATTTTTTCCTTCTATATTTTAAAAACATGTTCATAGTTTATAATAGTAATATCCTGGTGGGAATGGCATTTCCTGAGAGTAATAACTATCTAGGTTAAGGGCCTGAGGTAAAGCCAAGAGCCTGTAGCTCCTCAAGCTGAATTCATTAACTCCTAGGATACAACTTTCCCAGGAGCCCCCACTATTTTAATAATAAATAACAGCACTGGGTACCTTTCATCTGAGGATTCTGAAACATCTTACAAATATTATTCATTCAGCCTCACACGACCCCTGGAAGGTATAGTTAATAAGGCATGTTGGGGATTCTGTCATCTACCGAGAAAAGAAAAATAACCAGTTGCTATCTATCCTCTACTTGTGGTTTTTATCCCAACAACAAAAAAGCGGCAGCATGGTACATCCCAACTCAGAGAACACCACACTTGGGTTGAGAAGATGTGGATTCAAATCCTGTCACTGTTAGGCAGAGATAATAAGAGCCATTGTAAGACTCAGAGGGGATGGGTGCAAAGGAGTCTGCCATCTTAACATACTATATAAATGTCTGATACTATTGTGATTATGAGAGACAGAGGCAGTCTCTGGGGTGAGCCTAGCATCTGGTGAATCTGGTTTGAAATCTCTCCTTCTGATGCTTGGCAGCTGTGAGACCACTGACACTTTTACTTAACTTCCATGAAGCCTTTTCCTATTCCCCTTAATGCTAGTGTCATATATATATATATATATATATATATATATAT
>NC_058130.1:663944468-663977482 GCF_016433145.1 Gracilinanus agilis
TATATATATATTTTTTTTTTTGGGGGGGTGCACATTGCCTCCCCATTAGAATGTGAAAATATTGGGAACAGGGGTAGGTTTTTTGCCTTTGTGTCCCCACTGGTTAGTACTGTTGCAGGTGCTTAATAAATCCTTATTGATGTGACTCCATTTCCCTCCAGTAATTTCTCAGAATTTATCTATGAAGTAGAGGGTGAGATCTCCATGGGTAGAAGGACTCCCACACCAAGAGTTCTCTCATACTAGAGAAACCACAGATCCTTCCTATGTGGTGGTGGTGGTGACGACGACGACGACTCAGAGGCAACATGACATAGTGGAAATAAAATCTCAAGAGTCATTAAGATCTAAATTCAAGTCTGGCCTCTGCAGAATTCTTTCAGGCTAATTCTGGGCAAGTTAACCTCTTAGTACTACAGTCATTTTGCTAACTTGTGGATAAAATGTTAAATTGTTTTGGCGAGAGCTCCTCTCTAGAAATACTCTCTCTGAAGTGTAATCAAAGGTCAAGTCAAATATTATTAATATAATTTAAGACACCCTAAAATCACGATGAGATGCAATAAAAAGAATAAACCCTATTGCCACATACTGGTTGTGTGGGCATGAATCTAAGTTTCATTTTTCTTAAGAGAGCTCAGTGTGTTATTTATACACATCATATTTATATGTCTGAGCACATATAACAGTGGAGGAGAAGAAGAGAGAGAAAACAGAAAAGCAAACTGAGAATGGAAGCATACGTCCATAACAATTATCTTGGGTGCCAACATATGCTATAGTCAACACTGTAAAGCAACATGGTGGCCCCCTGGAGAATATGGAAGACAGAAGAAATGAATCTATGCACCAAAGCGCTGGGCAGCACAGTCCTGCCTGGATAAGCTTCTGTATTCCTCAATTACAGAAACCCTCATTAAATCCTCACTTTTGTTCAAGTAGGAACTTGAGATTGGCCACTTTGAACTAGACTGTGTGTGCTCCTAGAAGAGCTGATGCCCTTTGGTCAAGAGGCTTTGTTGATTACCAAAGCAAGAGACAAGAACTTGCTTGTGGGGCCATTATCCTTCCTGACATTTCAAAGGGCATTCACTTCTTAATGATGAAGGGCAAGAAAACCCCTCTATCTACCTTATATCCATCTCCCTGTACTAACTAATGTAAAACAAAACAAAACAAAACAAAAAAAAAACCTGAGTTTGAATCCTGCCACAAACACTTACTAGCTATGTAACTCTGAACTTCATATTCCTCATCTGTAAAATAGGGCAATAATAGTACCCACCATACAGGGTTTTTGTGAAGATCAAGAGAGATAGAATTTATAAAGTGCTTTGTAAATCTTAACACTGTATAACTGCAAGCTATTATTATTATTACTAAAAATTACCATTTTTAATTTACTTTCGGTTTTATTGATCTTGCTTTAACTTCATAAACATTTATAGATTTCTCCCTTTTCATGAGAGATCTCTTGAAACAAGGTAAAATAGTGAAATGACATTAATAAGAGAGTGACTTAATTTGAAAGTGCATGCAACATTTCAAATCTGTATCACCATCCTGCCCCCCACACACACACACCTCCTGCCTCTATTTTTAAGAACAGGAACATATTTCCTCTTCTAATCCTCCACTCCACTGGAGAAAAAAAAATGTCATAAATAGGCAGTTAAAATTCTCCTAATAATTGTGTACACACACACACATACATACATCATGTTGTTGTTTGTCATTTCAGTCATGTATAGTTCTTCACGATTCTGTTTGGGATTTTCTTGACAAAAACACTAGAGTGGTTTGCCATTTCTTTCTCTAATTCATTTTACAGATGAGGAAATTGAGACCAACAGGGTTAAGTGACGTGCCCAAGGGTCACACAGCAAGTAAGATGAATCTTCCCAACTTCAAGCCTGGCACTCTATCCACCTCATTTGTTCCTCACAACAATCCTGAGAGGTGCCTCCAAAACTTCTGGATCATCTTCATACCACACCACCACCATCATCTCTGTCTAGGTGCTCTATAGTGCGTATTATCTTATCTCGACAGAATGTGATGTCCTCAAGGGGGAGATGTGATCTTGGCTTACTCATATTTGTATATCAGAGCTTGGCACATTAGGGCTTGATCAACACTTTCTTACCTCCTATGAAGTGATTCCTAGTGTTTTCAGTGAACACCTTGTTAATCTCGAAGGTTCTGGTTATATTTTATCCAATAGTTACAGTCACCTCTCTCATCATTGCTTTTTATTATGGCTGCTAATCATCAGGAAAATTGGTTGATTTAAGCTTCACCTCTTTTCCCAGATTACTCTTCAGAGGAGGTGTTAATGAATTGTAGAAGAGCAAGCAATACAGGAAGATAGCTAGAAAGGAAGCAACAGGACTGGAAAATTCACCATTCGTTCATTAATTCAATACCGAATGCTTGCCTACTGTGTGTATGGCTTTGTGCCATGGGATACAAAGAAGGTGCATCGACCTTCTATCGAAAGACTCTAAATGATGGAGGATGGACTATATGCCTTGTATTTGATGAGCAGCCCTGTATTAAACTGTCAAGGCTGCTGGAAAGTGAACCTGAATGATGCTAAATGAATAGAGATTCTTTTTGCTTGCACTGCTAACAGAGGCTAAAAGGAAATTATCTGTTTACACCTTTATGTAATATTTTTTCAATCCTTCTGAGCACCAAAGTAATCAGAAGTTGCCAGTAATTACTGCGCCATGTGGCTCACACTGACCTCCCAGTGGCCTCACCAGTTACATCATGCACTTCAGAGGGAAATAATTATCACTACATGCCTAAACGGAGAGAAGAAACAGGAGATCTAGCTAGCTTCAGTATTGGGTAGTACAAATTACAATAGGTTCAAAAGAGAGGAAGCAAAATTTAAAACATGTGAGTTTTAAATACCCAAGAGACCAGATGAGGTCTTTCAAAATTCAGGCAGCAAAGGCAACCTTAGTGTCCCATTTACAAGACAGATGGACAATGAGCCATTCAATAAGATAGGTAAATTATTTTAAAGGTGAGAGCTGTCCATACACTAGTGTGTGATTCAGGTTTCTTGCTTCTTTTGAATATACCTAAAAGGTCAACTCTACAGGATATCTGGAATCCTGCAGGTCAATCTCTAATAAAAATAACACTACAAAGTGTGAGGCTTAGATACTTCCTGGATGTGTGACCATGGGTAAATTTTCTGGGTACATTTCCAGATAGATTTTCTTAAATATATTGTAATTAAAAAAAATCAGATGGTCTCTTCTATATTGAAAGCACAATTTATGTTCTCTAATTTAAAAATTAATATTTTCACATGGATATAAGCTGAAGTGGGATGTGTGGTTTGGGGAAATGTCTTTAAGAACTGATAAAAATTTACATTTGCAAAAACTAACATATTGTACTGGTATAAAATAGTTTTGAATTATATTTTTTAAAGTTCCAAGAAAAAAACTCATCCTATGATGAGTGTGTGACCCTGACAGTTACCCTCTCGTTACTTCAGATAACTCTAATAGAGACTATAATTTACAGAGTAAGCGATGAATTGCATTAGTAGAAGAAACATTCTCATTGGGAGTTCCCTATACTGATGAAATTATGTCTAGCCCAAAAGGGAAAAAATTCAAAATTATTACATATACAAGACATAAATTAGATATGGGCCAATTTAGTATTGCAACTGTCTTTAACTTGAGAAATGGCAGAAGTTCAGAAAATTTAAGTGATTTGCCCAAGGTCATACATTTAGAACATGAAAAGCCAAAATTATACCCATATCTTCCTGACTCAAAGTTCAGTACTCCATTCATTATGCAATACTAACTTTCACCTACATAAAATAAATTGATTAAAACATTGAGTTAATACATTGCTCCTTGAATGGTAGATTCGTAAATTACACACCTAGGGATTGTTAGTCTGCCTACTCTTTCACAAAGTCCCAACTTAACACAAGTATAGTATCCTTCTTGAGGATTTTATTTTTTTAAAATGGAGATTATTAATTGCTTAAACCTAAACCGAACTGTATGGTTTTATAAAACAATCATCCTTATGTTAATAGTCTAATCAAAATACTGATCTCAGCTCTCATAAACTGCATAAAACAAGATCTTTCTCAAAACCCAACCAGCAGGCTTCATACTGCTGACCATCAGTTGTGATTAGACTACTGAATCCTAGAATTGTTTGAAAAATATGTCCAGTTAAAAATTATCTTATGAATTTCCAACACAACCAATGAATGACTATTAATTGAAGTGTATATATCTTCTTATCTTTAAATGATAGAATTATAAATTACTGTGGAATCTTAAACCTCAGCTACGGGCCAAGTTTATACAATGAAATTACCAACAATGTCAATCCAAGACCACTAAAGAGCAGGCTATTAAAGACTCTTGGCATTTTGCTCTTCAGCTAATGAATGACTCACTATCCACCTCCATAATCCAACTAACCAAGTGACAAAGGCTAAGAGATGGGCGACTGATCTAGTATAGTCTAGGCTTGTGAGTTCCCCACCAACTCCTACAATTGACAATTGCACTGCATATCTTTAATTGTGGAAACGTGGGCAATTAAAATGTCTTTAACCATAGTGATCACAGATCTCAGACAATACTCAAGCTATCCTCCCTCATTTTACACATGAAGAGACTGACAGAGTGAGGTTAAGTGGCTCATCCAGATGGATAATTAGTGGCAGAGCTCAGACTAGAACCCCAGTCTCTGAACTTTTCATAGTCTAGGGCTCTTTTCCATTGCTACTGAAAGTGTGTAATGTGCTTGAAAAATAAAATCAAACAATAAAAGATAACATCCTTTTACACACCTCTATATTCAAATACACAAATATTCCAATGGGCATTTGAATGTAAAGATAAGCATACAGTCTAAATCTTTCCCTAAGAAAGTTGACTTAACAGTCTATTTCTTCTTCTGCCTATCTTCTGAAAAACATGGAAATACATGTATATGTCCCTTGTGTGAAAGAGAGAGAGAGGGGGGGGGGAAAGAAAGAGAGAGACAGAGAGACACACAGAGAGAGATGCATGGAAAGAGATCAGAGACTAAACTTATTTTGGGTTGCTGGTTTGGAAGTTCAATGTTGCAGCCTTTCAAAGTAGGATTAATATCTTCACTAGACAAATAAGGGTTGAAATGCCATATAAGATATAGCTAAAAAAGCTCTTTTAAAACAAGTCAGAACATTTAGATGAAAATCAAACAACACAGCAACTTGTCTGAAAGTAGTTTCATTGAACATTTGTAGTTCCCACTTCTATTGAGAGGAAGGAGATATATTGTACTATTAGTTCTCCAGAAACAGGGACGAGTCATTTAAATTAATATGAAATTAACTATTAGTTTCATTACCCGTTTCCATTACTGAGTCATATATATTGTTCTCCCAGTTCTGCTTCCTTCATTCTATATCAGTTTCTACAAATCTTATCAAGTTTCTCTGAATTTCTCATTTGTTCTTTCCAATGGACATTGATGCAACACAAGTGTTCAGCCATTCCCTAGTCAATGAGTCCCTAGACTACTTCTACTTTTTTGCTTCCTCAAAAAAGTTCTGTTTTGAATATTTTGATAGATATATGGCCTTAGGTTAAATTCTGAGTGGCTTAAAATTAATTTATTTAAAAAAAAAACCTTGACATCTGAGTTACTAGACCTATGCTTTATTTCTAAGTAAATTTATCATCAAACTCCGCCAAGGACGGTCCCAAGCCCGGCTGAAAAAGGAGGAGGGTTGGGCGAGAGGCTAGCAACCTCACCCCGTAAAAATCTCACTTGCTACAGAAACTGCAACCTCATTAAACCAACAAAACCAATGATCGCCTAGTCTGGAAGATTGCTCTCCAACAGGGTCCATGACGCGTGCTGGCAAAAGCCAACAAACTCCAGGTCTTTGTTAACAGATGCCTGTGTCACATCTTGAACATCGGATGGCCTGAAAGGATCTCCAATACCAGACTCTGGGAGGGAACAATTCAGTGTCCCATCAGTCAAGACGCTATGAGAACCGGAGGACAGCGTTGCCTGACAAGCACTGAGCTGGAACCCACCAGGGAGGAGGAAGGTCGGAAGGCCAAAACAGACCTGGCAAAGATCTGCCGAAAACGAAACAAAGACCATCGGAATGACATGGGCCCAGTTGGGGGAAGTTGCCCAGAGCGGAATCTGTTGGCGTGAGATGGTTGCGGCCCTATGCTCCTCTGGGAGTCAATAGGAATAATAATAATAATAATATAATAATAATACATTTATCATCATCATCATCATCGTTTATATAGTGGTTACTATGTGCCAGGCACAGTGCTAAGCATTTTTAAATTATCTCATTCGATCTTCACAACAGTCTCAGGAGATAGGTGCTATTACCCCCATTTTACAGATAAGGAGACAGAGACAAACTGAGTTGTTAAATGACTTTTTGTAGGAATGTAGGTGAGATGGACTAAATGGAGCTAAAAAGGGCAGAGATCTTAAAAGGTATGTGGAAGAAGGAGCACTAAAATGGCATCAAAAAGTATGCCCAGTTCTACCATTTTCTTAGACATAGGATTTGAGGTGCAGTCTCCACATCTATAAGATAGTGGTCAAAGGGCATCTGGGTAGCACAGTGGATGGGACCAGGCCTGAAGCAAGGAAGGCCTGGTTTCAAATCATGCCTCACACACTTCCTAGCTGTGTGAACCTAAGTAGGTCACTTACCCCTGACTGCCTAGCCCTTACCATTCTTCTGCTTTGGAATAGATACTTAGTATTGTTTCAAAGACAGAAGTAAAGTTGGTTTTTTTTGAAGCTAGTTATAATACTCTCACTTCCTACGTAATAGTTGCTGTGTAAAAAGTGCTTTGCAATTCATAAAGTACAATATAAATAGGAGCTTTAATTGATGAGTGCTTAATGATTTGCAAAGCATTTTGTCAGTGACAAGTTCTCATTTGAGCCTTACAACAACTCTAGTGGAAACCAGGTCTTTCAATTAAAAATCCACTGATTTTCCTACTTTACCAAAAGCAGCTTTCATACCCACACATACAACCCTAAGCCAAGTGCCAAAGAGAACACTAAAATAGCTAGGAAGTACACGGATTAAAACAAGCTATCAGGTTACTGCTGCTCATGCAATTGTTTTCTGCTGTCAGGATTCAATCACTCCCAGCTGTAGAGTCCCTCTAGCTTCCAAATGAGCTTGTGGCAGAGGGCAACTGATTGTTAGGAAACACTTCCTAACCAAAGTGGGGAGCTCTCCGAAAGGGAACAACTTCTCCCACCCCACCCCAGTTCCTAGGAAATCTTCAAGCAAAAGCTGGATGACCAACTTGTTGGCTAGGGAAGAGAGAAGATTCCTGTTCTGGTACTGCTTCGAATAAATAAATCCAACTCAGAAATTCTGTGAGTTATTCAAAGGAGCAAGTAGAAATGTGGGCAACTGAAAAATGACTCAAAATCCACTTAAAAACCAAGAGGCAGGCCAGAGATGGATGGATGGGTGGGTAGTTAGCTTCGATTTTCCCATTTATTCCCAAATAGTTCTTTGGGAAAGGCACCTTTTCCTTGGCCCAAGAAACTCCTAGTACCTTGGATAGGAGAATGAAAAGATCACTAATAAGTAAGTAGAATTTAAAGGGAAATTTGGGGGGAAATCCAGACAATATTTCTCTAAGTCATAAACAGCCATGCAATACAAGTCTTGATATGTGGATAGTCTCATCTGCTTACTTGGTGATTCCAAGGGCTGCCAAAAATGTATGATCCTGTTAGCAACCTCAAGAGAATACTCAGACTGGAAGCCCTAGAGGAGGATTAATCAGTGTCTGTTTGGGGAGACCAATAAATTCAGAGACATAAACAGAAATATCAACATGGGAAAAAAAAGAAGGAAAAAAGCCAAGGGAGAGAAGCATCTTTTATCCTGGGATAAATGAATTGGGTTTGGGCTGTCTTATATGTTACCTTTTAATATTTTCAGTTACTGAACGCAAAACTTGGGAACAAAACATGGACCAACTACAATGAATAAATCTAAAACAGCTTGGAAATTGCTGCCCATTTGACTCATTAATAGAAGGGAAATCTTTCCATTCACCAAGAAATCACAGATCCTAGTTGCATCAAAGACCATCATCTGATCCTTTTCTCTAAAAAAGCTGGTGGGTTCAAGCTGGAAAAGAATTGTTTCCCCCTCTTATGATCTTTCTAAATGTAGAATAAAAGACATTGAGAGACCCTAGCAATGTGTTCATCAAATATTTAACATTTTTTATATTTTCAGAGAAAAGTTTTTCAGAGATAAAACTTCAAGTATTTGGATAATTCTCTATGTGTCTACAAAATGCACTAAGGAGCACATGTAGATGAGATTTAGCAACACAGACAAGAAGAAAAATAAGTAAGAAATGAGAGATTAGTCCATTCAGAGACCCTGTTGCTCTTACTTTTTAAGTTAATGTATTTGCTGCTTTACCAGTGAATATGTGCTAAAAACTATGCATTATTTATCTTCTTAGGTAAATATCCTGGTTTTCCAAATAGATTTTAAGTTGCAAGAGGTAAAGCACTCAGTCTAAGCCTATATCACACAGAGCTAAAAGGGACCTTGGAAATCACTTAGTCCAACCTAATTTTACAAATGCGGAAACCAAGGGGGGGGGGCAAGGACAAGTACTCAAATAATTAATAAATAATAATAACTATGTATAACAATATTGCAATCAACTATGGTATCATGCTATAGTGATACAGTGCTGGACTTGGATCCAAGAAGATCTTGGTTTATATCCAATCTTAGACATGTACCAGCTGTGTGAACTTGAGCAAATCACTTGACATCTCTGTGCTTCCGTTTTTTCCTTTGTAAAATGAGGTAGTTGAATTCAATTGTCTCTAAAATCCCTTCTAGGTCTAAATCTATGAATATAAAAGAACAATTAGATAGATTTGTTCCAGGAATATTTCCTTCTGAATCTTATTAAAAAAAGATAACAATAAGGAATTTTACATAGCACTTTAACGGTTCCCAAGTCCTTTACTTGCATTCGCTCATTAGAGACTCATAACTTGTTAACTAAATAGTCTTCATTATATAGATGAGGAGTTTTTAGGCTCAGAAAAGTTAAATTAACTTGTCCATACTCATTAATAGGAAATAGGAGGTCCTATTATTTAATCATTTCAGTCATGTCCAACTCTACGTGGCCCCATTTGAGGTTTTCTCAGGAGAGATACTGGAGCAGTTTACCATTTCCTTTTCTAGTTCATTTTATAGACGAGGAAACTGAGGCAAATAGGGATAAATGACTTGGACAAGGTCACCCAGCTAGGAAGTATCTGAGGCCAGACTTGAATTTAGGTCTTCTGATTTCCTGGCCTGGACACTATTCACCAGTGGTCCCCCTAATAGGTCTCAAAACTCCACATATAGTGATTTTTCCACTCTATCAGGGAACTTCTCATAATAGGCACTCAAATATAATAAAATGTATGTAAATCACTTTGCAAATTTTAAAACACTATATAAACTGAAGCCGTTTTGTTAGGCTCATCATTCTCATCATTAATATTATTGTTGCTGTTATTTGATGACGATGGTATGTTTTCTAGCTCCTCAAGGCACATCACCACAAATCCACGAAACACACTCACAATGTCTCCTTTTAAAACAAACAAATTGAATAGGCAGCGTGAACTTTTAAAAGTGAGCTCACACCACATTTTTAAACCCCAGGAACTTATTTTTAAAACGAGACTTTTATGGTTCCCACCCCAGCTCACACTCCTCAGTCTCTTGAAGCCAATTTACTATTTTTGCCTCGAGAGGACATATTGGGACAGAGAGACATCCACAGATCTAACCATGCCCTGTTCTTTTAACATCTTGCTACGGGAAAGCTCAAAATCCATTTCTGTGCTCTTTCCTATTTATATTCCTGGAAAATCTGGGGTGAGGGCTGGGCAAATTCGGGCCAAAGTCCAGCTAGACCCCCCTTCCCTTCCCTTGACCAGCTCTCCCATTCCACCCATCATCTTACCTGCGGCTGCCAGGGGGCGCCCCGAACCCTCCCTACAAGTGCGATTTCAATCCTATGAGCCTCCTCCACAGTGACGTTGTGGCTCCCAATGTTTAAACCCGTCTAGTCTAAACTCTAGCCATTGGATTTCGGGGAGCGTCACCCTGGCCACCACAGTCTCGTTGGATACCTTTCTTTCACCTCCTCCTCCTCCTATTAGGGGAACCTGCTTGGAATCCTACTCTCTGGGTCTATAGAGAAGTTATCCCCGTGCCTGCTACCGCCCAGAAACTTTCCCTCTGGCAGGCTTCAACTGCAATATCTCGGGACTAAGCAGCGTTTTCCAGGATAGGATTCCCCCCACCCCCACCCCCACCCCGCCTCTGCCCCGTCCCGTCCCAGTCCCCGCCGCGGTGCATTTACAGCAACACACGAGCGGGGGATTGTGGGGGGTGTCCCAGCGGGTAGCTGGCCACGACTTGGAAAGCAGAAACAGCTCAACATAGAAACAGCTTCTATCGCCGCTGAAAGTACCTTTGCTCTAGGAACCTAAAGGCTAATCTTGTCACATTACTCCCTAAAAATTAAATTATCAAACAAAATTTGGGATGTCAACAGGCAGCAAATGTAATCAACGTGTCAGAAGCCATATTTATGTCTTAAATGTGCATTCAAAAATGTTTCCCAAGGTGCTCTCTTAACCAATATTGAAAACCTTATTTACTTATACATCAAAAGAGACTACTGAGCATTTAGCTTTGGGTTCCAGGCTATAGGTAGCGGGGGATTTGAACACAGTTACTCTTATGGAAGGTGGCCGTCAGGGATTTGAGGACTTCATCAAGCAAAGGTCCCCAAGTCTCATGCTAATATACCCAAGCCGTATATAAATGTGTGCATGTACATGTACCTGTGTATACATATGTGTGTGTTTATAATATATTATTTGGGATGTCAGCATGTGTATACACGCATATACATTTGCTACCTGTTGACATTCCAAATTTTGTTTGATAATTTAATTTTTTCTTCTTTCTTTTTAATCTTTGAAATTTTTATTTAATTAATTAATTTAGGGTATTTTTCCATGGTTATAAGATTTATGTTCTTTCTCTCCCCCCTCCAACCCCATCCCATAGCCTATGCACAATAATTTAATTTTCTGAGAGTTATGACAAGATTAATTTTAGGTTAATATATTTTTTGTTTTACAAATATTTATATATTATGTATAATTATACACACATAAACCTAGAGATAGATAAGATAATAGATGGAGAAATATGAGAGAGAGAAAGACAGAGAGAGAAAGAGACAGAAAGAGATATGCAGGTAGAGAGATAAGTAGAAAGACAGGGAGATGTAAGTAAATAGATGATGGATAGACAGACAAAGACAGATAGTTAGCTGAATAAACAGACAATAGATAGATAGATAGATAGATAGATAGATAGATAGATAGATAGATAGATAGATAGATAGATAGACAGACAGTAGATAGATGCAGGTAGAGAGATAAGTAGAGACATGATGTAGGTAGATGATTGAAAGACAAAGACAGACAGCTAGATGAATAGACAGACAGACAGATAGATAGATAGATAAATAGACAGGCAGACAGTAGATAGATAGATGCAGGTAGAGAGATAAGTAGAGACATAGAGATGTAGGTAGATGATTGAAAGACAAAGACAGACAGCTAGATGAATAGACAGAGAGAGAGAGAGAGAGAGAGAGAGAGAGAGAGAGAGAGNACAGACAGACAGACAGACAGATAGATAGATAGATAAATAGACAGGCAGACAGTAGATAGATAGATGCAGGTAGAGAGATAAGTAGAGACATAGAGATGTAGGTAGATGATTGAAAGACAAAGACAGACAGCTAGATGAATAGACAGACAGACAGACAGACAGATAGATAGATAGATAAATAGACAGGCAGACAGTAGATAGATAGATGCAGGTAGAGAGATAAGTAGAGACATAGAGATGTAGGTAGATGATTGAAAGACAAAGACAGACAGCTAGATGAATAGACAGAGAGAGAGAGAGAGAGAGAGAGAGAGAGAGAGAGAGAGAGAGAGAGAGAGAGGAAAGGGGCAGCTAAGTCACACACTGGATAGAGTACTGGAGCTGGAGTCAAGAGAAGTAAAGGGATTTGATAACACAGGTAGTAAGTGGGATTTGAACACAAGCTCTCTGAATACAAATTAAGTTCTTTCCTCTGTATTCCACAACTTCTCAAAGTATGTAGTCCTTAGCTATCTGTTGGGACGGCTGCTTGTTGCCTCAGACCTGCAATCAGTTAGCATTCCCTTGGTCTTAGAAATCAAAGAGGAAAGATCAGAAATAACGGATGATGATTTTTAGCTGGGGTTGACCTGCAGGAGCTCATGGAAGGGAAAACAGATAGCCCTCCAAGGACAGCCAAGAAGGAAGAGCTGATTCATGATGGGAAACCCCAACCCCAAATCACAAAGGAGCACTGGAAATGTGATTCACGGAATGATCCATCACTAGAAATGGAGAAGCCAAGGCAAGTCAGGGAAAGAAGAAGAAGAAAAAAAAAAAGATGCCCTCCTACCCACCCACATACCTTTAATGTATCCCACATGTCTAATTTGAGACCCTGGTTGGTGTCTTGTTGCGTTTTTAATTTAATTTGATTTTTGTTTTGGCTTTTTTTTCCCAGAGTGTCTTTGTATATATAATATGATTTAACAGCTTTATAAATCAAACAGCTCCTTCTTTGCAGAGATTTTACCAGATTACTGGGGGCATCTGGGGCAAAATTCACCCTGTGATATAATTTTTGATAGTAAAGGCATCTTAATGTAACAGCTTTACACTCTACTTAATATAACTGAAGGCAGACGTACAACATGCACACATACATACACACATGCACACACACATGCATGGTGGGGCTTGAACAGCTGGCCTGGGTTCAATTCCATTGGAATCTTGCTGAATTTCTCTGATTTATTAAGTCTGACTGACTTTGTTTCCTAGCTGTGCCCCCTCCTAGTTCCTCAGCCCTGATGTATGCACAGGGTCTCAGCAAGCATATAAATTGGCAGGTGGCCAAAAGCCATAGGACAAAGCCAGCACTTGTCAAACTATTTCCTCATTAGCTGCTCATAAACAATAAAGGCTGTAGGGTTTTCCCTCTACATTCAGCTTGCTTCAGAGGCCCATCTCATTTGTTTAAATCTAAGAGAAAAGAAAATTGTTCTTGTGTCATCTATATGTTAGTGGACAGTGGATTCCCTGAAAGGAGTGGGCTTTGCCTGTACACACACACACAGGCTCAGGACATGTAGTTTATTAGCCCTGCCTGATTACAACACTTACTTCCTGTAGCTGAGTAATCAGCCTCCTATTTCTGGAGGCGCACTATTGGACTTACACTATCTACAATCAGAGATTGTGAGCTTGTCCTCACTGCCAATGCTGATCAGGCTAAACCATTGTGAGTTCTCGACTTCCTGGACTATAACAACACTCAAGGGCTCAGAGGACAACCTTCCCACACTGTATATATGTATATACACATGCACACCAATAGGTTCTCCCGTGGCCTCTTTTCTGCATTCCTAACATAAATGTGGACAGACCTGCCAGTTATGAGTGAGAGATAAAAAATAATCTAGAAGATGACAAATTGTCTTACCTCCTTTTTAATGGAGAATGGTTATGTGTGGAATAATGCATAAACAATCAAATTTGGTTGTGTTGGTTACTTTTACAAAATTGCTTTCTAATTTCTTCCTTCTCTTTTTTATTCTTTTGTTACAAATGGTGTCTCTTTGGGCAGAAGGATGTACTTAGAAATGGAGGTGATGTAAAAACAAATGATATACTACCAATTTTAAAGAATATCACGTATCTTAAGTAGCAATAACTCTACAAGAACTTTTAATCTTTAAATATTCCATAATTATTCAAGGAATTCTAGCGCCCATCAATATGGAATGCACCTATATCATAGATCCATTAAAGAACACACACATGCACATGTCATTTATATAGAACTTAGGTTTGCAAAATCCTTTTCTCACAACACTCTAAAACAGGTAGTAAAAGTATCATCACTCTTTTTTACATGAGGAAACTGAGACTCAAGTAAGTTATATAATAATAGCTAACAAGGGCAGCAAGGCGGCATACTGGATAGGGTACCCCACCTGATGTCAGGAGGACCTGGGTTCAAATTTGGCTTCAGATACTTCCTACCTGTGTGGCCCTGGGAAAGTCATTAACCCTGTCTGTCTAGCTCTTACTTTTCTGTCTTAAGAGTTGCTACTAAGTCAGAAAATAAGGGTTTAAAAATAAAAGTAATAGTTACATTTATGTAGGGTTTCAGATTTTTCAATGTACTTTATGTATATCATTTGATTCTTACAGCAAATCTCTGAAATAGGTGTGATTATCCCCAGCTTACAGATAAGGAAACTAAGGCTGGGAGGTTAATTTACTTATTCTAGGGTCACATAGTCAGTGTCTAAGGCAGAATTTAAAGTCACATCCTCTGACTCTATAGTACTACTGAGCTGCCTAAATGACTTGCTTACAGTCCCCACAAGTAATAAGTGCTAGAATCAAGATCCAAACTAGGATTTCTGGTTCCATGGATAGAATTCTTTCCAGTAAAGCAAAGTTACTGTTTTGTTTTCTTTTACAATACTACAGAAATTCATTTAAAGCTCTCTTTTTTCCTCTTAGTATCAAAGTCTCCATTTCATCAGTCAACCTAATAGAACATTTCAACAGGCAATGTTGGTCCATGAATGAAGAGAGAATAGTTGCATAAGCCTCATTATTGATTTATTGTCAGAGGTCTTAGGTTCAAATCCCAATTCTTCCACTTCCTTTGGGTAAGTCATTTAATCTCCCTTGAGACTCAGTTTTCTCAGATGTAAGGTGAAGAGTCTAGAAGGTCTCAGGGGTCCATTCTACTCCTATGAACTCTGAGCCAATGAAACGAAAACTTTGCCATTTAACATAGATCTTCCACAGCAAATAGCCTAATGAGATATCACTACCTAAACCCCCAAAAGAAATTGATTCCCCCCCCCCAGAGCATGGGGTATTGCCAGCATTCAATCTTCTGATATAAGAATAAAGCCTGCCAGATGTTTTCACTTAATGAAAGACCATGAAGTACCCATCAAAACTTAAAATAAATTACAGATTTCCTCAAATACACAAAAAGTTTTTACCCACATTTACATTCCTGAATGGAATTCTCCAGATCCCAATCCATCTAAGTCTGCCCATCTTTCTATGCATCCTCCCATGGCGCGGACAAACCAACCTGCTGCAGACTTTCTTCTAAAATCTCTTGACGTTTGCATGGATATCAATGGAACCTGTCTGCTATCTGTTGGTCATCCCCTGGCTATGGATATATAACCAAGCTACCTCCTCTTTCAGTCATAAACATCCCTAATGGCATGTTTTATGCTGCTTCTCCTGCCTAAATTTTTTGTTGGAAATATAACAGCCTACTCACTCCCACCATATGCTATCAGTTTAAAAGTTGAGTTCTCATATTCCATGGCTCCTAATCTTGCTTGATTCAAAGTAGATGCTCCATTCATTTATTTTAAAAAGCAAACACAAAAAGGAATCTTATGTTTACATAATGATTTAAGGTTTGCAGAATACTTGCTATAATTTAGTATATCATTTAATTACACTCACATTACCACAAATCTTAAATATCTTCACAAAGCAGAGTGTTATAATGGGAAGTCCACTGGACTAGACGCTGGGAGATTAGGACTCTAGATCCAGCTTTTCTATCTAGATGACCTCAAGAAAGTTACCAACTTCTCTGAGCTTCACTGATACCACTATATGATTAATTCCAAAAGAATAGCCATTTTATATATTGAAGCTAAAACCAGAAGAATCTCTATTCATTTTTCTAACCGTTGAATTAAGTATGCACAAGAATTAACAGTTCTCCTAAAAGAACCTGCCTTAATACTTCAAGGACCAATTATTTCTCTTTGCAGATGCCCTTTCTGCTGACATACAACATGACTGAGCAGCTTGCACAAAATGCAATAGTTGAGGGGGGAAAAAAATCACCAACCTACAATCAACCTAGTGATGAGATTTACTAATCTTAGAAGAGTTAGCCATTTGGGAGACTGAATAATAACAAATAACCATTTATTAGGCACTGACTGTATGCAAAGCAATATGGTAGGTACAGAAGACACAAAGTGAAAAATCAAAAAGAGTCTGACCTCAAGGATCTTATATGGTCCTTAGATACCAGAGAGAGTCCATCACTGTGGTGCTTGTAAAAGGTTTTCTAAGTTTAAAAGGAGCTAAGAGACCTAGTGACATCACCTTTGTGGACCTTAGATTATCTCCATGTTGTTTTGGAATACTACAAGACTGTATCATTGGGAAAAATTATTGGGTAGTATTAGGAAAATAATGGATATTATTGGAGCAAAAAGAAGCACTGATTGCCATATGTAAAAACTGAGATTTTCAATAGGAATTAGGGGCAGGGATCACAATGTAATTACTATAGGAAACTTCTTGGGAAAGAAATTCCCTCTACCATTACAAGCCAGCATCTTCTCTACAACTTTTAGATTGAGAGAGATGCCCAAAGTACTGAGAGAATACATGCCTTGCCCATGGTCACAAAACCTGTATGTCTCATAGGTGGGACATGAACCCAGGTTTTCCTAACACTGAAGAGGACTCTAGAGGTCTTCAAGAAGATGAAAAGACTTAAAGAGGTCTTCCCCATCACTGGTAAGAGCAACAGGATGAAGAGTGAGAGCATCCCCCAAATTCTAGATGACACACTTCTCCCTTACTTGATCCTTTAATTGTCTATCTAAAGAAAAACTACTTGAAAACCCTAACAATAGTCAACAACCAAAACCAGACATAAATATACCCACTTATTTCAAAGGCATCAGATAATAGAATTCATGTCTCAAGGCTACAATTGGCAGACATGGCGACCTTGATGTGAAAACATTCCCCAAACATCCCCTTCAGTGGAAGGGTAAACTAAAGCAAGCCTTCTATTACTGGAGTAACAAAGGAATCTGCCCTAAAACTTTTCTTCCCATTCCTCAGGGTGGAGCCCATCCTGCCCAAGGATAATCTCCTTAAATGAGATGACTCTGTGTCATGCCTCCAGAAATTATTATAAAATTCCATCATGGGAAACAAGGGGCCTGAAAGTAAGCCAAGCCCCAGTTTAGAGCAGGCAGGTTTCTCTGGGATTTCTACATTTAGTGATATCGTTGCTATAGATGGACAACAAACTGACAAAAAAGAATGGAACAGCAAATTCTGGTAAACTTGGTACAATTTGGGAGATTCCTTCGTTCCTATTTTCCCTGAGAAACCACATGGAAGAATAAATGGTGACATACTCACTAACTGTGTCATCATGAGCAAATTACTTAAGTTCTCTGAGCCTGAAGCAATTCTAAGAATATTAACTTAGAGACAGTTATGATCTGTTTCAATGAATTCAATCAATCTATCATCAAGTACTTATTAAATGTGTATTATGTGCTTGGGACTATTCTAGGCGCTGGAGATTTAAGTACAAAGAATGAAACAATCCCTACTCACAATGGAGATAAATAAATACATAAAAATATATACAGTATAAAATACAAATATAAACAACAAAGTTAAGGACAAAGTAGTTTAGGAGTGAGGGTACTACTATTTGAGTCAAACCAGAAAAAGCTTCTTTGGAGTAGATAGAGCTTGAACTATATATCTTAAAGGAATAGAAGATTCTATTGATATATTGATGGTGGGGAAGAAATCCTCCCTATTCAGTACTCTATTTGTAACCATTCTCCTCCCTCTCTTCTTCTCCACTTCCTCCAGTGGAAACTGAGTTTTAGAAAGGGGAAATGTCTTGTGCTAAGTCAAGGTCACATAAAGAGAAATGATCAAAGTTGGGATTTGAAAGCCGGCTCCTTTTACACCAAAAATCTTGGGGTCTTAGTAGGATATATTTCCCATCACCTTAGAAATACCAGAATTCATCCTGTTCCCTATCTACATCTCTGTATCATTTTACATGTGAGAGGATTCATAGATAATACAGTTGTTTCTTGTGCCAAATTAATTATTTTCAACCCATGCTTGGAAATATGGCTCAGGTGTTGCATTACACAGGAGATTCTCAATGGCTGCTAATTGGAAATGGTGATTAGGTTAAGGTTAGAATTCGTGGTGACAAAAAAAGTAAGAATTACTATCTTTTTTGTTAAAAATCTATATTGATAAAACGTTTATTTAAAAAACAAAAAGGAAATCAAAGTTAGTATCCACAGGTAATTCTAGTCTGACATCATGTGCCCTGAGCAAAGAAAAGAAAAAATTTTCACTCTCAACTGTTCATCAATATTTCTTGAGACTATTTCTGAGAGACCGTATATATCATCTAACCCCCAACACTTTTATTGCACAAATGAGGACATTCAAATCCAACATCAAACTCGGTATTTGGAGATTGTTTTAACTTGAGCTCATATTAATAGGCTTTTTTCTACCTCACTTTCCCCACCTGCATTAATATTGAAATGATGACTGTTCCTCTTACATGGATGGATGATGCTATGAATCAGAACCAATAAAAAGTGATTGTAAGGCACTTTTTTAGTGAACTCTAAATACTATAAAACCTCCACAGGACTAATCCCTTGGCCCTCTGGGGCCCAATCCTGAAGCCAGTTATACAAAAGGCATGGACAGGCCAAGGCGTGCTGAGAATCACCCAGGGAGCCAAATAACCGACAGTATAGGACCCAGCATGTACCTTGGAATCTCAAGGGGGGAAATGGAAACATATTTTTCTACAAATGGCTTCGACCCTTGCCAGCATCACCATGTGTAGGCTCGCAGGGTGTTTCAGAATACAACAGGCATTGTTCCAGAAGAGGATCAGGAGAAAAACGTCCTTAATTATTAACTTTTCATGTTTCCATGTGGGACTTTATGACGAACCCTCCTTGCCATCTGGCATTGATGAGGGGACTTTCCACCTCTCTCTTTGGGGAAAGTGAAAATGATATTGGAAGTGGGGGAGGAATGGAGGGGAGGAAACTACATTCTTCAGGTTCTTCACTGGGAACATCTCCAAGGAATCTCATTCTTCTTTCTTCATCAGAATTTAGAAATGGAGAGAATGAAGATTTGGAAAGAGGTTTGAGGAAGTTGAAAATTTCAAGACATTTATGGGACATGCTCTGCAGAAGCTTGTAAAAGCTTTGCTGCTACCTGAGCCAAGTTGTCTCATAAAAACTCCCAAGGTCTAAACCAGAGATGCGTTCTTACATGTAACAAGGACAACCATTCCTAAGTTAATCATTCTACTTGGGATTTTGAGGGAAGGGCAACCCTAATGCTATGTAGATGTGCCTCACCCACATCAATAAGGCAACACTAATGAATTTAGACAAGAAAACAGGAAGGGAATATTCAATGTCTCCCCTGCTCTCCCAGATCTTGGCAGAAATAGATGGTGTGCTAGACTTAGAGTTTGGGGCCTCAGTTTAAGTTTCAGACATCTAGGACACACCTCTCAATTGCCCAAAGTCAATTAAAATGAACAGAGATTGTTATAGGGGATGCCACTGTCTTATGGCCTCCAAGAGCCTGGGAAATTCTGATGTTAATTAAGCTTGGTTCTTCCCTATTTTGACAAGAAGGTTTAGCACTAAGGGCTGTCATGAGGCACAAAAACAGTTACTTCGTTCAAGAGCCTTCACACACTTTTCCCTCCATGCTGACTTTATATAGAGATACATATATGTGTGTGTGTGTATCTTCATATATATATATATAAATATATATAGTAGTTTTCCACAATTTTTATTCAATAAATTTATTATATATATATTATATAAAACATTACATCACATCACTGTAATAATGGCAGAATAGGATTCATAGGTCAGTAGTCTCCTGGTCCTTAGCTATTCCCTGACAGGTTGATGGTTATCAAACTGAAGTCAATAAAGCTTATAAAATATACTCCAGTTTTCACAAGTGCACTAATTAGCCCTTTACTCAGCCATTTTTATTGAATAAATTTATTGAATAAAAATTGTGGAAAACTACTATTAAAGATGTCTTCTGGGAAACAGAAAAAGAAATAACGATTACTTCCTTTGAGGAATTTCAAGTCTAGTCCTGATTCAAGTTAAGGAATTTCAAGTTCAAGTCCTGATTCAAGTAGAATCAGGAAAAATAAATAAAAATAAGAAAATAATACGTTAAACAGAAACAGAAAAACCAAAGCAGAAGCAATGACCTATGTAGCTTCCAGACAAAATGAAACATAATTCTTTACTTTCTGGTGAAAGAAGTAGTAGGTTACCTCAGGTGAAGTATCATATATCTTCTGTGAGTTTCAAGTTTTATATCAATCAATTTTGCTTAAGAGTTTTTGTTTTATAAGGGAGTGAGGAAATGATTATTCTTTTTTTAAGTACCAATAAAAGAGTTAATTTTAAAAAACCCTTACTTTCCATCTTAGAATAAAGACTGTATATTGGTTCTGAGGCAGAAGAGCAGTAAAGGTTAGGCAACTGGGGTTAAGTGACTTGTCCAGGGTCACAGAGCTAGGAAGTATCTGAGACCACATTTGAAACCAGGACATCCCATCTCTGGGCCTGTCTCTCAATCCATTGAGCCACTGTGTTGTCCCCAGAATAATTATTTTTTTCAAGAGCATAAGCAATTAGCCCAAAGTGTTAATGTGTGGGCAGACAATTATCTTAGTTTTACTCCAGAGTTAAGTCAAAATTCTCATTATTCATCTCAATCTATTTCTTTCCATGTTGTGATTCCCCGCCCCCTTCAGCTGTAAATATTGTATTATATTCCTTAAGTTACTTGATTTTAATTTTTCTTAAGGCAGCCCTGTTTCCACTGGCTTTCTTTCCTTCCCTCCATATCCTTTGAATAGAAAGAAGAATGACTTCTCCCCTCGGGTGGTTATGCCCTTTGAGTTGCACAGGATTCAGATCCATGACACATAGAGCCTCTTGTAATGGTTTCTTGAGACACAATCTACGACGTGTCTGTGGTACAGACTAGGATGATGGAATGAACAATGTCAAAATCCAGTGGACTGAAACTGTGACCTCCATCCCACTCTAACCCCTGCTTGAACCACTAGTGATAGTAATGGCTCAATTTCATATTAATAGCTGACAGAGACAAGATTGGGGGGTAAAAAGTGAGGTTCCTGAAAACTGAGAGGACAACAAGAATAATTCAACCAACATTTATTAGGCATCTAATATGTGTCAGGTAATGGGTGTATAATAAGTCCTTAATAAATAAGCCTAATTTATTTCCCATAAGCTGGAAGATTTGGGGGGGGGGAATGTGAATTATTAGGAAAGACTCCATGATTCTCTGGTCAAAGATGGTCTCTGTAAATGTTGGTAAAAGAGTCATAGAGCCAGTGTAATGACCTATTAAGTAATAAGGCCAGCACAAATCAGAATTAGTCAAAGAAGGGAGGAATATTTAGAGGCCTAGTTGTAGAGCTTTTACTACCTGTTGGGCATCTTCTTTTACTCTCTTGTTCTTTATTGGGCTTCTTGGAACCAAGAAAAAGCTGCCAGGAGCTCACTGAGCTACTTTCTTCCTCATACTGACTACAAACAGGAGACGTGTAACAATGGTTACGCGAATGAAGAAAGAGCCTTAGAAGTAGTTTTAATACTTATTAGTTCAGTTATATATTTTAGTAACTCTCTGCCTGGTGTCCTCTTTCTATTTTTGAAATGTTTGTTAGGCTGAGAATTTCTCTATATGTTGGAATAAAAGATTTTAGAATCTTTACTTTTAATATTTTATATCTCAGTAACTCAACTCTGACCAAGATCCAGGAGGGCAAACATCTATTTTTCTTTTAGGCTGTGTGATGACAGGAGCTTTATTTGAATGTTGTATATTTTTATAGAGGCAGCATCAAATATATTGGCGTTTCGTACCCTAGATCTTGATCACTATCTCTCTACTACCACTGTCAGGACTCCCAGAGGAAAATGACAAAAGAAAATACTCGTGGAATTTTCTAATATTGAATACTTAAATTGTGTCAACTTTTTTGTTCCCCCGAACAGATTTTAACCAGTGTTATTTCTATTGGCTAATAGAATTCATAACTAGATGGGAACTCTGGGATCATTGAGTACAATGGCCTCATCTTACAAATTACAGAATTGGCTAGTTGGATGGGACCTCCGAGACAACCTAATCCAACCCAGACCAGAAGAGGAATCTCTTCAAATATCTCTAACAAATGGTCATCTAGCCTTTACTTCAACACCCCTAGTAAAGCTGTGCTACCACCCTAGGAAGCCCATTTGGCTTTTGGGGTAGGCTAATTTTGTTAGGAACCTTTTTTAAGCTTTAACAACTCCCATTTACTGCTTTCAGTTCTATCCTCTGGACCACAAACAAAAATTCTATTCCTTCTTTCAACATAATGTGAGAAAACTAAGGCCCAAACAAGCTTAAATAACTGGTGAAGTTAATGGAGCACTGGACCCGGAGTCAAAAAGACTTCTCTTCCTGAGTTCAAATCCAGCATCAGACACTAGCTGTGTGCACTGGGCATGTCATTTAACCTTGTTTGCCTCAGTTTCCTCATCTGTAAAATGAGACAGAAAAGGAAATGAAAAACCATTCCAGCATCTTTACCAAGAAAAGCCCAAATGGGGTCAACATGATTAAAAACAACAAAAAGGAACTAAGCTTGAAAAATGACCCTGGGGGTGTGCCAGCTAGTGTCTAAAATGGAGAAGATATTATCCTCAGTGTACTGAGTTCTTGGTTAGACCACAGTACTTAAGTAAATATGTTCATTTTTAAGAAGTACATTTTACGAGGGCATTGACAAACTACGGGGTATCCGGAGGAAGTCAACCAGGATGCTTAGAAGACTAGATAGTATGGTGAGAAGAGCTGGAGATGTTTATCCTAGAGATAAGAAAACTCTGGGAAGCTCTAGAAATAACCACCTTCAGACAGCTAAAGAAATCTTCTTTTGTGGTAAGGATTAGACCTGTCCTGCACCTGAGAGTAGAACAAGGACCCAAGGGAAGCCAGAAGGGCAGAATTTAGGCTTAATGTAAGCTTGGAGGTACAACAGAAAGCCTGAGGGACGAGGAATCAGGGAGACCTGAATTTAAACCCAACTTGGACTCTGTGATTCTGTATCTCCTGGACGAGTGCATGTTGGTGGTGGGGTTCAGTCATTCAGCCATGTCTGACTCTTCAAGACTTCATGGACCACAACTATCCAGGGGGCTTTCTCGGCAAAGATACTGGGGTGGTTTGCCAGTTACTTCTCCAATGGATTAAGGCAAACAGAAGTTTTCCCAGGGTGGTACAGCTAGGAAATGTGTGAGACCACCTCTGAACTCAGGGCTGGCAGACTCCAGGCCAACCACTCCGTCCCCTGAGCCACCTGACTGCCTCTATCCTGCATGCCTTCCCCTAGTGGTTCACACACAGATTACCTCATCTCATTCCCTACATTAGATTTTAAACTGCTCTAAAAGTGTGGGAATGGTTGGTGGAGGAGGGAGGAGGAAGGAAAGAGATTTTGAAGCTCAACACATACAGAAAAAGGGGGGAAAAAACCCCAACTTGGTTAAAGGAAGAGGTAATGCCCAGTACAATGAGTGAGACAAAAAGGCATGTGGGATGAATATTAGGAGACACTTAGGAACATGCAAATTGACAGTTAGATACATATTCTAAATTACTAAGGAATTAGTATAGTGCAGTGATTCCCAAAGTGGGCGCCACTGCCCCCTGGTGGGTGCTGCAGTGATCCAGGTGGGCGGTGATGGCCACAAGTGCATTTATCTTTCCTATTAATTGCTATTAAAATTTTTAAAAAAATTAATTTCCAGGGGGCTAAGTAATATTTTTTCTGGAAAGGGGGCGGTAGACCAAAAAAATTTGGGAACCACTGGTATAGTGGATAGAGCAGTGGACCTGGAGTCACATAGAACTGGGTTCAAAGCCTGCATCAGACACTAACTTGCTATGTGACCCTGAGCACACTATATGTCTACTATACACACACAGCCCTTCAGTTTTCAGCTTAAAAACTAAGACTTTTGAGACACAGTGTTTACTTAACATATATATATGTATATATATTATGTATATTATCACATATGTATAGATACTTTTAAATCACATGAGTCAGATTTTGGATTGGGAAAAGACAACTGTGATGAATTAAAAGGAAGTTAAGGGTCAGCTAGCTAGCACAGGTCTGGAGTGAGGTGGATCTGGATTCAAATCTGTCCTCAGATACTTCCTAGGTGTGTGACACTGGGAAAGTCACTTAACCCCAGTTACCTAGCCTTTGCCACTCATATGCCTGGGAATCAATACTTAACATGGATTTTAAGACAGAAAGTAATGGGCATTTTTTTTATTTTGTTTTTAAAATGAAGTTAAGGAAAGGTGAACTTGGTAGTTAACTTTCACTAATTCTCACATTAATACTCAATAAAACAAAAGAATATACATTCAAATATTACAACCTATAGATTCAGGAAGGCTCAGAGAATCAAGAATGGGGTAATACTTCTATTTGTAAAAAAGCAAAACTGAGCCAGGCTTGTTCTTGAGTCATTTTTTAAAAATCATAAAATCTGAGGATTGAGCTAACAGATGTTACATCTTTGGAACTTAAGTAAAAATGTGGTATTATGTCTCTAAGAATAAAAAAAAGAAATATCTGCCTAAGTCATAAGAATTGAAAACTGGTGACAAGATGGAGTGCCGTACCGACTTAGAGGAAAATGTCTTGGAGAGAATATCCTTCAGGCTGAGTGAGTAGAGACGCATTGCCAGGCTGGGGAGAGGGCTCCTAAGAGTGGACAGGATGCTCCACATCAGCCTGGGAAAGCAGAGAAGCAGAGAAGAACGGGGTTCTCTCCAGAGCTGAATCTCTCCTTGGCATGGTGCATTGGGTTGGATACACGTGGATTCTGGGTTTTGTCAGGTAATTGCTCCTGCTGATCCTCATTTTTCCAAGAACAGTGGTGTCCATTTTATTTCTTTTTTCATTTTGCTCTTGAAATTCAAAACAATGCAAACTTCCCCTTGCCAAGGTCACTCACAGCTGGAGGAAAGTTGCCATAAAAAATAAAGAGGAAGCGTCTTCTGATAGCCAAAATGAGAAGTAGTTGGCACACTGGCTGTATTCTAGGTTTGAGGAACTTATCCAGACTACTTTAGGGCCTGAGGCTATTAGATGAAAGAAGGTGGAAGGAAGGGCAGTATGGGGCAAAGGATTGTTTTCCAATGGGGCATTAAGTAAATGCTTTATGAATATGTGAATAATCAAAGTGACTGTGCCAGTGCAAGGGGACTCCAGAGACAGAAATTCTTTACACCAATGCAATAAATCCTAGAGGAGAAGTACTTCTTTGATAAGAGCTAAGCCTAGAAATCATAGTTTCTAACTTCCAATCTTAACTTTAACATAATTTTAAATGGTCCCTATATGGCTCTATAGCACAAATCACTGAAGAATGGAAAGACAATCCACTCCTGTATCATTGCCAAGAAAACCTCATGGACTGTCCATGAGGTCAAGAAGAGTCCAACAAGACTGAATAAATAACAATGGCTCTAGGGCCTTTGGGCATTTAGATCAGAGATTTTTAACATTTTTTTGCATCTTGTACTCCTCTGGCAGTCTGGTGAAACCTACATTCCCCTTCTCAGAATAATATTTTAAAAAAATATTTTATATATTTAAAAGGAAAGCAAGCAACCTTACTGAAACATTTATGAAATATATTTTTAAAGTTTACAACCTCCAAGTTAAGAAAACCTTTTTGCTTAGTACCATTTTTTGCATAATGCCATTTGCAGAAAACCCATACTACTGTTGACTTGATTATTGTTTCTAGAGTAAGAAAAGAGGTAGAAAGTCAAGGATAAAGGGAGGCTGACCACCATTTTGCATAGTATTAGGAGCAACTAAAAACAGGGTATCAGTTCTGCACATGGAAGTAGTGCTTATCTATCTACCCTGTATTTATTTTGTCATTTATTTATTCATTTGACTTTAGACTGCAAATCTTTTGACTATATTTTCACAGTTTCAGAGGAGAAAGTAGAATACAGTGGAAGGAACCCTAGTTTTAGAATCCAAATACCCACATTCAAATCTGAGCCCTATGACTTCTCGTTTTGCATGCTATCCTACAAATAATTCTTTAACTAGAATGTACAAGAAACCAAGAAAAAAAAAGACAAAACAAGATAGTCTCAGCTTTCAGGAAGCTCATATTCTAAGAAGGGGATACAACACATAGAAGTTAATGGTAGGCAGGTAAGGGACCTCTGCCTAGGCCTCCAAGATTTTGAGTAGCAGTGCATTTTTCCGAGAGCCCTTTCCAAGAGCCATGCTACTTTTCATTTGATTATCATTTCTATTTGATATTGTTTCCTATCATATAATTTTTTCAAAGTGCGTTAGTGGGGGATGTGATATACTAACATGGGATAGATGACAATTACAATATCTCAGTATCCTAGAAGTAAGGAAGTGGAGAGTGTTCTATTTGGAGTGAAAACTCCAATTTGATTCCTTCCTAATCCATGATTTTTTGGGCAAGTACCTTAAATTTTTTCCCCTGGGTCTATTTCCTTTATCTGTAAAATGAGGGGGGGGTTAAACAAAAAGGTCCCTAAGTTATCTTCTACCTCAAAATCCTATGACTCTTTTCAACTCTTCCACTGTTTTGTGTGTGTGTGTGTGTGTGTGTGTGTGTGTGTGTGTGTGTGTGTGTGTGTGTGTGTAAGGCACATGGGATAGGTCTGTTTACACTAAAAAAAAAAATCACAGAGCTAGAAGATGGCTATATTTCATGAACAACCACCTACGTTCATCAGCATACTAAGAAAAAATGAATAAAAGTAATTTTTAGATAACTAGGCATTTTTCTTAACTACACTTCTCACTTCTCTTTTTCTCCATCTCACTCATTTTCCCAGGTGCCAAAAGAATAATTCTGTTTCTCAAGGCCTCCAAATATTCATGAACTTAATATGTTTTATGAGCTCTATCTCTCACAGAAATCATGAAGCTAATCTATACAAATAGCTTTCGGGGTCATTTCAAGTGAGTGGGCCAAAGAATTTGGAATCATGACTACTAAGAGAGCTCTTTGACATTTGCACCCTTTGGGGTAGGTTTCTCCAGAGAGAGATAGAGTGCTCAGCATGAAGTCAGGAAGGATTCATCTTCTTAAACTCAAATCTGGCCTTCAAATACTAGTTCCATGACCCTTGTTGAGTCACAACCCTGTTTGCCTCAGTTTCCTCATCTGTAAAAGGAACTGGAGAAGGAAATGGCAAACGCTCCACTATCTTTGCCAAGAAAACACCAAGGAGGTCATCACAGAGTCAGCCAAGACTGAAATGATTTAAGCAATGATTTTAAAGATGGGGAAACTAAGGCTGAGTGATTTTTCCAGGGTCACACAGCTACTAAGTGTCTGAGGAAGGAAGAATTGGCTTCAAATCCTATGCTTTTGTGCCTCTATTTCCTCATCTGTAAAATGAGAAGGGTGGATTCAATGTCCTCTGAGGTCCCCTCCCATTCTAAATGATCCTAGGACCTTAATGAAACCCTGGGTGCTATCTTTCCTTATAAAATAATATTGTTGGTTGCCTCACTTCTCCTAGAAACCAGCTGGAAGTAAGCTCTGAAAGGCTGGCTATGATGTACCAACAGAAGGCATCCTTGCTATCCAGACTGGCTTGGAAAAGAAGGATCACTTTGCTGACTGAGGTATTTGTGTGTGGTTTTCTTGGGCAGCAAACTCAAAACAGATTTTTCTACCTAGCCATTGCCACGAGCTCCCTTTCGGCCGTTGTACTCTGTCAGATTATCTCATCTGATTTCTAGTTAATCAGGCACAATCTCCTGCAGGACTCATACCATAAATTTGACAGGCAATGAACTAAACACCTCCACTTTATACCTGTGGCTCCCTTTAATCCAGATGGGTCACTCAAGTCCTTTGGTCTTACCTTCATCTGTGTTCTTACAAGATTATGGGCTGGGAATGGTCTCCAAGTGCTCGCTAATGGGAAGATTAGTTTTCCATTATTGGTCTGTATATTATCAACTCTGTAGATTATTCACAATAACTGAACCTTCTTTCTTCTTGGCAGTTTGTTCTACCTCTACCAAGGGTCAAGATCCTCTCATGAAGAGTTATTCAGCACTTTTATGTTCTTAAGTGAGCAATAACTAACCATGATTCCAAAAGACAATGACGATGTCTGCTCCTGACCAAGAGTTGAATGACCAAAGGTGCAGAATAAGACTATGTAGATAGAAAGATAGATAACAGATAAAAGATATATTGAACGAGGCCAATATGAGGATTTATTTTGTCAGACTCTGTTTATTTGTTAAAAGGACTTTCTTTTTCCATCTCAATGACCATGGGGTAGGAGGGAAGAAAAACAGATTTATTATTTGAAAAAGATTAAAATTTTAAAAGATCTTAAATGAAACTAAATAAAACATTTGTCCCTGTTAAAAAGTTCAGAATTAATTGCGTGATTTAAATGGGTTTTGGGAGTCTTAATTCCATTCAATTCAAAGAGTATTTATTACATATGTATCGTGTATGGTAAGCATTGTGGAAATAAACAGCAAAATGACTTTATCACCTTCCTTCTTATATTCTATTGGAGGGAACAATGGAATACAGAATAAATACAAAACATACAAAGTAATGGGTAAGAGGGTGGATTCTGTTTTGCTTGGGAGTCACTGGCTCTTTGAGGAAGCTAGGTAAAGCAGTGAATGGAGAAATGTGCTTAGATTTGGCAAGAGTTCAAATCTATAGCCTCAAACAATTACTAGCTATATGACCTTGGGCAAGTCACTTAACTTCCCTCTACTTTGCTTTCTTCAGATGCACAATGGTATTATAATACCCCACAAGGCTGTTGTAAGCTTTAAATGAAAAAAAAAAATAACAAAACAAAACTGTAAGGCACTTAGCACAGTGCCTGGCATTTAGCAGACACTTTATACAGGTTGGTTTCTTTCCTTCATCTCCAGCATGCAGGTCTACTCACCACTCAAGTACACAATCAGTGCTGACCAAACAATAGAAAAAACTGTGCAATAACATCAGCTAAGTTTTCAATACACTGAAATAGCAATTAACTGAGGATGCCTTCCCAGTGAAGACTGATTGCTGGCACCAGCCTGCATAAACAGTGTGTGAAGACTAGGAAGTTGTGGCTCAGACCCCTAATGAGCTGTGTGACTTTCAGGGGTTCTCTCCATCTCTGTGGGTCTCAGTTTCTTAAAATCATAAGATTAAGGGGGCAGTTAGTGGCTCAGTGGATTTAGAGCCAGGCCTGGAGACGGGAGATCCTGGGTTCAAATCTAACCTCAGACACATCCTCGTTGTGTGACCCTGAGTAAGTCACTTAACCCCCATTGCCTAGTCCTTACTGCTCTTCTGTCTTGGAATCAATATGAGACAGAAGATAAAGGTTTTAAAAACATTAATTAATTTTTAAAATCATAAGATAGAGAACTGAGAGTGGCCTTGGAGGTCACATAGTCCAAAATCTTCCAAAGGAAATTCTTTCCCAAAAGCACAAGTGGCAGAAAGCTTTCCTGATTCCCCCCATCTCACCTTCAAAAGCTAGTTCCCTCCCTCCAAAACTACTTTGTATTTAACCAATTTTTATTTATTAACTTTCTGTTTCTTCCATAAATCTTATATGTATTTGTTACCTTTCCCATTGAAATGGAAGGTCACCATGAGCAGGGATGATTTCCTGCTTTGTACTTGCATCCTGGCCCTTGGAAGCTCTTTCTTCATAAATACTTGGTGACTGACTGGCTGACTGAAAATGAGGTCTTAGGATTCCAACGCCAGGGTTCTTGCTACTATATTACACAATGGGGTTGGATTATATAATTAATTCTCAAATTTTTTAGACTCAGGACTCCTTTATACTCTTAGGAGTAATTGTGGCTCTCCTCTTTCCAAAGGGCTTTTATTTGTGCGTGTTATATCTCTCGATATTTACTATTTTGGAAATTAAAAATCTTAATATTATGATGAAAATAGTTTTGAATTTGCTGTCCTCCAGAGGTCCACAGATCTTATTTTGACAACCAATGGAATTGAGGGTTTCTAATAGTGCTATCTAAGTGGAATTAGGCAATTTTGAGGTTATAGATTATCTTACATATTCCTCTCCATCATTAAAATTTCTACATTTTCTACTATAACAGGAAGCTTTATTAGATTATATGATCCTTGAAGGGTTTCTTCTTATTCACCTTTGCATTATATGCTCAGTATATATTATACACGTAGGTTATTGGCTGAATTTAACTGAATTCTAAGGTGGAATTTAAAAAATATAAACCAGGCCTATTCAATGAGAGATAGGGGGTAAAAAGACTATAGGAGAAGCCACTACCATTTCTGACTTGGAAAATAGACTGGTAAATTACAGCCCATGATTGCAGATATTTCTACCTTGGTAAATGAAGTGGTAGATTTGAAGCAGATTGATCTGCTTTTCTAGGGGCTTAAAAACCATGGAGCTAAAATTTGCTATTTAATTTGAACCAGCTGATAGTTATAGAAAAATCAGTCCATTGCACATTCTCCTTGCTCCGTGCCTCTCTGACAACCAGTGTACAACACACACACACAAACATGACTGGCCCCAAGCACACTAGAGTTGAAACCAAAGAAATATTAAAAGCAAAGAATTTACTTTCAGCATATTTTGGAAAGTATTCTATTGACTACTTCCCTCTAGCTGGTTTACAGGATGAGAGAACAGTGCAATGGGTTAAATACTTAACCACTGACTAAGCTAAAATCATTTCAATGAGCCACACAATGCCACTGATTAAATGGTCTGGAGAAACCATGTGTTTTAACTTTCCAGTGGTCAACTTCAACTCAGATTCTGCTTTAAACACCTAATAACTCCTTGTATGGCAATATCTAATGTTTTTCGCCTCCATATATAAAGTGGGGGGTTTTTGTGGGGAGTTGGGGTGAGGATTAGGAGGGAGTTATTTGGGGGCAGCTGGATAGCTCAGTGGATTGAGAGTCAGGCCTAGAGACAGGAGGTCCTGGGTTCAGGTCCAGCCTCAGCCCGGCTGTGTGACCCTGGGCAAGTCACTTGACCCCCATTGCCCACCCTTACCACTCTTCCACCAAGGAGCCAATACACAGAAGGTAAGGGTTTAAAAAAAAAAAAGAGGGAGTTATTTTTGTTTTTTCTTATCCTGCAGGTATTTACCTGTATTTCTACAGTGTAATGGTAAGAGCACTGAACTGGAATCTGGATATCAGGGTTTGGAACCCAGCTATGCCACTAACTTGTTGCATCACCTTGGGGCAGTCGCTTCATCTCTCTAGAATTTGCTAAAGGTTTCTCATCTGTAAAATGAAGGGGTGGGATTAGATGACCTCTAAAATACGTTATGGCTGTAAGATTTCCACGGTCCAGTTGAGGGTGCCGTAGTTTAGTCATGGAATCAAAAGATGGCAGCTTGAATACCAAGGGGACAACATCTTTGGGTTGCCACTAAACCACAATACTTCATGGATTTGTGATTTCATACATATGGGTATTCCCTTGAGCAAAGACAGACATTCCAAACACATTTGTAGTAAGTCCCCATCAGTTCTGGTGGTCAAAAGTATTTTTTAACTATCAGGAAGCCACTTGCAACAGACCTTCTCCTACTTGGGACTCTAACTGGGAGGGCGCATTCTTGGTCAGTTGTGAGGTTCCTACTGAAATTCCTTCTAATAAGCTCCCGGAGGACAGGGAATCTCTTATTTTTGTATTTATGCACCAGTATTTATATTTACATACCAATACTTTATAAATGTTTCCATTCAAAAGCACAGAAATCCAAGATCACCTCCATCCCACCAGGAGGGGACAGAATAGGAATTGGGGAGGGAGAAAAGGGAAATGGATGATCATAGTGCATTTTAATCAGAATCTATTTTTACTGATGTGTATGTGGGTTTTTAAAGCAAAATTTAGAACACTCCTGAAAAGGCTGCTTAGACATCCACATGTTTGAGGCCACTGTGAGGGAATGGGCTTTAAGACTAATACCATAATCTTTATATTTGAGGGGGAGGAAAAAAGACTATTTAAAAAAATGTTGTCTCATTGACAGTTGGAGGTTCAAAAAAATTTTCCAGTTATGAATAAGAACAGATCCCATCAGTTTAAGATACTTAACTGTTTCTGTTGAAATGTGGTTCATTATAATTACATGCAGACCTCTGTAAAGATAAAGCTATCAGGATTAGATACTGAAATGATTTTATCCTATTTAACCAGCTATTAGTGTCAGCTCTTTCTAAATACAGAGGTGAAAAACAAGACTAGCAAAGCAAGAATTGGATGCCTAAATTGTTGAAGATGGGGGGAAAGAGGTCACACACTTTGATTCCATTAGCAAGTCATCCCACAGCTTTTCCTATTAAGAAGGTTTCTTTAAAATGTTTGCAGACTAAATTGAATAGGAGCATTAGAACACAGAGGAGAGAAGAGATACAGAGTTGAAAGGGACCCTAGTCATCTAGTACAACCGTCTCATTTTAAACATAAGGAAACTGAGGTCTGGGGAGGGCATATAACTTGTCTAAGGGCAAATAAAACAGGAAATGATTTAAAAAAATCTCAAGTGCCTGTTATATTCAACCTAATCATATTTAATAGGAGCTCATTATGTTGATGACAGTGCTAGGCACTAGGGAAAGGAGGGGGGAAGGAGAGAAGGAAGAAGGGGAAAAAAGAGGAAAAGAGAAAGGAAGGAAGGAAGGAAGGAAGGAAGGAAGAAAAAGAAACAAAG
>NC_058130.1:663980331-663989627 GCF_016433145.1 Gracilinanus agilis
AGAAAAGAAGGAAGGAAGGAAGGAAGGAAGGAAGGAAGGAAGGAAGGAAGGAAGGAAGGAAGGAAGGAAGGAAGGAAGGAAAGAAGGGAGGAAGGAAGGAAGGAAGGAAGGAAAAGATAGACAGATGGAAGGATAAAAAAAAAAAACACAACCCCTACCTTTAAAGAATATAAACACTACTGGAGGGATAAAGGATCAAGAAAGGCTTCCAGGAGATGGCACAGGAACCTCTCCCTGGAAGCTCTGTTAGAGACTATCAGGGAAAGTTCTCAGGCACATGGGAGAGCAAGAGTACAAAGAGAAAACAAGCTTACACAAAAGTGGGAGTTTGTTGTTCAGTTGTTTCAGTCCTATCCCACTCTTCATGACCTCATTTGGAGTTTTCTTGGCAAAGAAACTGGAGTGGTTCTCCATTTTCTTCTCCAGCTCATTGTACAGATTTTGAAACTGAGGCAAACAGGGTAAAGTGACTTGCCCAAGATCTCACAACTAGTATGCCTGAGGCTGGATTTGAACTCTGGAACATGAGTCTTCCTGATTCCAGGCCCAGGATACTATCCACTGCACCAAACTAGCTGCCCACAGTATTCAGCAGGTTTGGTAACATCTAGCTTCAACCTGTGTCTATCTGGAGAGCTGCAAAAGGCACAGGTATCAGGCACTTTTCAGCAATTATTAGGTGGTCTAATAATACAGGAGCAATAAAAACACTTTATATTAAAGAAAATATCCATATAACTACAAGGCAAACAATAATGTGAGAAAAAGTGGATAAGGATGGAGATTTCCAACTGGGGCCTCCTCTACCCCCAAATGGGGACAATATTGGGGAAATATTTGGTGTAATTTTGCTCTTGCTTAATATTGCAAGCAACAGGATGAGAAGGTCTACCCTCAGCTTTTCAATTACTGTCCTTTTCAAATAGGGAGATAAATAAACAGTTGTATGGTACCTACTATGTGCCAGGCTATGTGCTAAGTGCCTTAGAAATATGATCTTAATTGGCAAAGAATAATATTTTTCCAAATGATGTTGATCCTGGTTAGGACATAGTTGAAGGTCCCTACACCTAAATGTGATAGAAGCAGGGTTATGGGCATCATCCAATAAGCAGTTACTTGGGACATCAAGAAGTAACTACATCACAGAAATTATCCAAGACAGTGGACTGAGAGTCAGGCCCAGAGACGGGAGGTCCTGGGTTCAAATTTGACCTCAGACACTTCCCCTGTGTGACCTTGGGCAAGTCATTTAACAGTCATTGCCTAGCCCTTACTGCTCTCCTGCCTTAAAACCAATACACAGTACTAATCTTAAGACAGCAGATAAGGGCTTTAAAAAAGAAGAAGAAGAAGGAGAAGAAGTAGTAGTTATCCAAGGGTGCCTCTTCCCTCCCACAGAAAGGAAGCTACATCCCCTAAAGGAAGTTGTACATGAGGAAATTTTCTGGTAGTGAGGGAAGACAGAAACCTCATTCCCTCAATCTCTGAGAGTATTCTACATACAACTACATAACTGGCACCACAGAAATACAGCTTGCTGCTAAACTCACACCTACTTAAAGGGTGGAAGAGGAAGGACATCAGAAACCACCAGTGCAGAGTCTAACAGTAATTTCCCTTTGTGGTCTGAGTTCTTCTGTAAGGGATGCCTAAAATTAAATCCGCCAATAAAATCTTCTTTTGGTTTCTAAGTTCCCCAGAACTGAAAGGTTTTAAGGAATAGCCTCAAAAATTTAAAAGATCCCCCTCAGTATGAAATCCTATGAAATTATATAGATCACCGTACAGATATCCAGCTGGTGTTGGGGGCAAAGAGGAGAATTAAACTTGGAGTGACTAGAAGACACCGATGAACAATGATCAGGGCTTAGGATCAAGGCTTTCTCTGGTTCTGAAGGCATTGCATGAAAATTAGGAAGAAAAATATCTTTTTGATATGAGAATAATTGCAATTGAAAGGTATCAGTAAGCAGCATGTTGGAACCTCCAGGAGAACTTCATACTTCATGGTCTAGGCCAATTTTCAATCATGTAAATCAAAATGATGTTATTGATTTTTTTCCCACAGGAGATGATAAATGAAATTAGATCAGGAGGAACAATGGTAGAATGAAAGCATCAACAGATTTACTCATTTTGAGATGAATTATTTATGCATAGGTTTTGTACAAGATGCTTTATTCAGGCACAAAAATATAAAGAGAAAATTCAGAAATGAATATAAAACTAAAATGCATTAAATCTTTAGCCTTGAAAATGAAGAGAAATTCCAGAGAGTGTAAGTTCCTCGAGGGAAGGAACCATTTTGCTTTTTATCTTTGTATTTCCTAACTCTTATCATACCTGAAATACTGTATAGAATGGAACACATCAATATTTTAGAGATGATGCAAATAAAAAGTCTTCTTTACAATCTTAAGAGGACCAGGCATATTGTACATTCCTTAGGAGGTATACAGAATATATACAGATACAGAAAACTACAAAAGAAATGGATCTCTCTCTATAATGACAAATTCAAGGATTAAAATACTAAAATGCCACTCTTTCCTATTTTTTGCTTTTGATTAGGAGACACAACATGTTAACCAGAGCTGCAATTAAAGCAGGGTAGCAAAGACACTGACAGTACTCATACTCCTCCAGGAGTTAGAAACAACTGACCTTAGCACCTAATTAGCAAAAAAAAAATAACTAAAAATAAGAGCCCACCAGATGGTAGGCTTTCTTTCCTCCCCACTGCCAGATGATATATTCTCTGGCTCGACCAACCACGGTCCCTCCTCCAGCAGAAGCCCAGCATTGTTTTGGGGTCTCTCTCCTTCCCCCAAATACATTTTACTTTATAAAGTTTATTTCAGGAGACCATTTGTGGTGCCCGTCCTGGGTACTAGATTTCTTAATTGTCATTCTAATGTTAACAGGCAATTTTGAACACCAGAAAGAAAATGGTTGGTTCCTCCTCTCCATACTCATATCCACTCATTTGTATCCTATGGCACCCAAACGATGACCTTGTCCAGCTAATTAACCAGCTTTATTTGCTGAAACCATCAGCTTCCTTTAGGTCACTGTGTAAACACAGCCAGCCTTTCACTTTCCAAAAATGACAAGAAAGCCATAAAATACCAAAATGGTACATAATGGCAAAAGAGAGTCCCCACCAGCTAATGCTGTGGCTATATATGAAAATAGGATCTATTTTCCCATTCCATTACCATTTCCAGGAATATACTATTTTGAAAAACAGAAATGGTCTGTATGTCATCTCCATTAAGTATATGGATGGCAAGATACTGCCTTGGCTTCTCTACACAATCATCCTCCCAAGAGCATCACCACTGTCCCACAGGCAGATTTGTTTTGCTACATAGAAAGCTATTGGGGTAAGGCAAGTTAATGGATTCTATGTATAAATGAAAAAGAAAAAAAAAAGGCCTTGACAAATTGGCTAATTTGGGAGCTAGCTTAAACTGGTGAAAGTTCTGAATTATAGAAATTTAAGATAAATGCAAGTGTTACTTTTAATAACCAACTGTAACTCAACCTAGCCTAATGTGCATTCATAATGTGGCTTAGAGAAATCCTTAAGGGACCTGTTTCAATAAATAGAAAGATTTTAATTAGTATGTTGGCCCTTTGTAAGGGGGTGTTTCTGAAGTGCTTAGAAATGGAAGTGCTACTCTCTATGAGGTCTTTCCTGATGACCATCCCACCCCCAAAACTACGGTCTCCTCAAAATAAACTCAGATGTCTTTTTCATATGACCATGGATACAAGTTGTCTCCTACAGCTAGTTTGTGAGCTCCTTGGGGGAAGCAGCTGTTTTGACTTTTGTCTTTGTATCTCCAGAGTAGAGCACAGTGACAGACACATAACTGGTGCTTAATAAATGCTTATTGATTGTCTAAGCCAGGAATTCCTAGCTAGTTTTGCATCATGGATCCCATTGGGGATCTGGTGAAGCCCATGGGCCATTTCTTAGAACAATGTTTCTAAATCTATACAATAAAATACGTAGCATGACAAAAAAAATAAAAGAGGTCGGTGAAAATAAAGACATGATTTTTTTTTCTTCAGACAAGTTGAAAGACTACCCTCCCTGAAATCTATCCATGAATCTCAGGTCAAGAATTCCTGGTTTGAAGTCTGCGATATCTATGCTAAACAGTAAGGTAAATTTGGGCCTTGGGTTTTCCCAGTGATCAAAGTGCTTGATTCAATGGAGTTCCATTTTTTTTTTACTATAATTATTTAAAAGGATACATAAAGAATATCCAGGGATGGTGGCTAATGACTGACTCCTAAATAACTGCTCAACTTGGTTAGACAGATGGAAAGGAAACTAGCCATCATGAGAATAATTCAGCAAACTAAGTGAAAGTCAATGGAGTTAGTTCCATTTCTAAAATGAGGTTGGTATAATGTGTTTCACCTCAGAGTTTAATTCCTCATCTTCAAAATATTCACTAGAAGAAAAGCCACCACCTGTAAGATTTCAGAAATCCATCTGGGATGATGGATGATAGCCAGAGTCAATCTTGCCTTTTGCAGGGTTACTATTACTAGCAAGGGAGTGAGCTATTAACCTCTGGATTGTTCTCTGGAGAGAAGAAACTTCTCAGGCTGAGTTTAGGACTGGGGATGTGCTTGGTTTGTTTTTTCAACATTTCCTGATGCTAATCACAAAAACTGAGCCCATTATATCAACATAATCCCATAACTGAATTATCATACAATTTTAATTATAAGATAAAGGCCAAAATTTTAGCATGGTCTAAGTTAGGATATACATTTTTCCTTTAATCTCAGCCATACAAAATGAATTAGTATTAGATTACAGAATGGCCACAGTCCCAGGTATTAGCCACATCATTAGAATATGAATACTCAATAGCGCATATGTCCTGATTATCACTGCTCAATTACAAAGCTGGAACTCCATCAAGTCAGCCCATCCAAGTCTCCCCCCTCCCCGAGCATTAGGAACCTAACCAATCTGATGTAGCCTTTCCACTTCACGTCTGAATATTACTTCCCAAGACCATTCAAATAACTGGCATTCTCAGCTGGAATTTATTATTTGTTACTTGCATATTAATTGAATTTATTCAATTCAACATTTAGACCTAGTACAAATTGTACAGTACAAAGACCTTGATTTTATAGCTAGATTTTTTTTTAACCCTCACCTTCCATCTTAGAATCAATACTCTGTATTGGTTCCAAGGCAAAAGAGCAGTAAGGGCTAGGCACCACAGAGCTAGGAAATATATGAGGGGAGATTTGAACTCAGGACATCCTGTCTCTAGGTTGGCTCTCAATCCACTGAGTCACTTAGCTGCCCCTAAAGCTAGATTTTTTTTTACCCTTGTACTTTCAGTGTATTGTCTCATAGGTGGAAGATTGGTAAGGGTGGGCAATGGGGGTCAAGTGACTTGCCCAGGGTCACACAGCTGGGAAGTGGCTGAGGCCGGGTTTTGAACCTAGGACCTCCTGTCTCTAGGCCTGACTCTCACTCCACTGAGCTACCCAGCTGCCCCCCCTAAAGCTAGATTTTTAATAAACATAAGTGACATTTATGTAGCAATTTAAAGTTCACCAAATGCTTTAAATATATCATTTCACTGGAGCCTCATAACCATGTTAGGATGCCACTATAGGTACAAGAAAACCCCAAATGGGGTCACAAAAAGTTGGATGTGACTGAGATGACTGAACAACAACAACTACAACAACAATAAAAAGAGATAGGATGGTATAATAGAGTCTTCTTCTCTAATTCCTATTACTCTCTTCCCTTTCAACAATTCCTCTCTAGTTAATCTTATTAAATTAGGTTAAATCTAATTAAAATTAAATTAAACCTTTTATAAAAAAATTCTAATACTGGATCATTGATAGAATACTCAGTAACGCAGAGAGTTAGCATTTATTAAGTGTCTCCTATGTGCCAAACACTGTGCTATTTAAATGATATTATTATCCACTAGAGCAGTGATGGGCAAACTATGGCCCATGGGCCAGATGCGGCCCCGTGAAATGTTCTATCCAGCCCCTTCTTTAAAAAGTTTGCCCATCACTGCACTAGAGTATTGAAAAATATGGGGCTTTTTCCCCATTGAATTTGGAAATTAGATTTTTTTTTTGTGCCATTGATTGCTTCTAACCTCGAAAGAAAATATGCATCACTGGCTCCCACATCAAATCTTTAATTCTGCTTCAGGCACCATTACTAAATATCACATAATTATGGACAAAGACAGTGATGTTTTGAGTCAAAACTTCACTTTATGTAGAGAATAGTGAAAGAAAATTCTCCTTTGGTGAGATGAAGTCCATGAAAGTCAAATGTTCCCAGGAATCACTTATTTAATTAGTGGAACGACCAAGAACAGAACTGTTTTATGACTTAATCTCTTGCCAAATGGGGAGGGAATGAAGTAGAGCGATAGGGAGCAAATGGGGTGATGCTAAAAATCCAGAGGACATATTTCTTACAGAGAAACAGCAGTCCTGTCAGAAATGACACACTGCCATCCTTTTCTCTTCCTTCCCACAGCACAACATCCACTCCCCAAGCTATGGTCTCCTCTCACATGGAAGCCAATATGTCTGGCTTGAAAATGCTCAATGAAAATATTCCATCCATCAAACCTCTTGGCTCTTGGCTCCCTTCAAGATTCAGATCAAATCCTCTTGCCCCCAAAGTGTGTGCCTTCCCACTGATACTCCTTTCCTCTTATACTGTACCTAGTTATTTGCATGTTCTCTCTCCCTTAGATTGTGAACTCCATTGGGGCAGCAATTGAGTTTTTAGTCTTTGTATCTCTAGCACTTAGGACAGTTCCTGGCACATTATAAATCCTTAAGAGATGTTTGTTGACTGGCTGACAAGCACTTATTGTTGTTCTTGTCCTTTGGTCCTGTGTCTGACTCTTTGTGACCCATTTCAGGTTTTCTTAGCTGAGATACTGGAATGATTTGCCATTTCCTTCTCCCCCTCATTTTACAGAAGAGGAAACTGAGTAAATGACTTGCCTAGTGTCAAAAAGCTACTACTAGGTGTCTGAGGTCAGATTTGAACTTAAGAAGATGAGTCTTCCTGAGTCCAGGTGAAGTGCTCTATCCTGTGGGCCACCTCGCCACCCTGATCTTACTATGCACCAGACACTGTACTTAACCCCCAATAGACAATAACAAAAGTGAAGCAGTCTGAGGAGGATGAGTGCCCATCCCATCAATACGCTTAAGTATATGCAGAGGTCTCAAGCCAATCTGGCCAACGTCTGGATCTTACTTTTCCTTCAGTGGGTCAGTGAAAGGAACACAAGAGTCTGAATCCAGAGCTAGGTTTCATTCTCAGCCTATCCCAAACGCCTGGATTTTACCTTCATCTGGAGAATAAGGGGATGGAAGAGGATGAATTAGCTCCAAGACCTCATTAGAACTTGAATTCTGATGGGGTAATCTTTGTGCTCTTTCAAATGGGATTTGGGGCGTCATTTTGTCTAATGAGATAGGAAAAAATTTCTATTGCTATCCAAAAGCAAATACTGATTTTTTCATCTGAATTTTTTGCCTCTCAGCATCTCTAATACTTGGCAGTGCCTGGCACATAGTAGGCACTTAATAAAAGCTCACTGAATGACTGACTGATGGGGAAAGGGCTAGTGGCTAATTTTTAAAACATGAGGAAAACTTTCCACTGACTATTTAGATGAGAAAGTTTCTTTTCCTTACCCCTCTGCATACTCTCTTTTTCATTTTTTAACTTGGCATGTAGGGCTGACTTTTCCTTTAAGTGAGGGCCTTCACAGCAATTGAGAAACCAATTTTCTGTCAAGACTTTATTGCAATGTTATCAGAAAAACTGGATACTTAAGGGGCAGGTAATCTTTTATTTCATGCATAATTGCCATGCACTGTATTTTGATTTCATCCTAATAGCACTAAGAGCATTTTAAACAAACCCTCAACCCACCCAAATGAAAACCATTTTCGCTTCTCTGTTGCACTTATGTGCCAATGATAATTAACACATCTAGGGAAATTCAAACCCGATCTGATTAAATCATAACACACCATAAAGGTCTTCGTAAATAATCCTTTGAAGAGCCCAGTGGAGAAAAGCATAAAAAGAAGAAATTGTAAGAAAGGAAGTTGATTATTGCTTTGCACACTATACATAAAGGTGACCCTGGCAAGGTGAAAGTTAATTTGAGTCCCCAAAGTAAACTAAATGAATCCAAATGCCTGAGGAAGTAAGAAGGCAGTCAATAAACCGGTTCATCACTCCTGCCATAATTCTGTTCAGATCCCAGGCCTTTTCATTTGGCATAGAGTAAGCAGAACCATGTTGCCCCTTCTCCATAAGCCTCAAGGACAAGTATTACTCCAAAAATCAGATGTTTTGAACTGCAACCCAAGAGGACACCTGTCAGCTCTAGAATAGCTGAACACTACGTGTGGGCCGAATATAACAAAACATTGTTGTGTGATAAAAATAATGGATGATGAAGAATTAAAAGAAAATCAGGAAGATATATATGAATTGGTGCAGAATGAAATAGGCTAAACTATAAGAACAACAAACAAAAAGTACATTAAATGTCACCAATAAAAATGCTGAAGAAAATATTTCCCTCCTCTCCATTAAAAATTGGAAAATTACTAAAACATACCAAGTTACTGAATATATTATTGCTATCAACTGGTTTGTGTGTTTTTCTTTATCTTGGAAAAATATGGATTAAGGGTTGATCTGGGGTGGGCTATTTTTGTAAATGACTGATACAAAAAGGAACACACACACAAAAAAATAACTTGGTCATTTTACAGGTAAGGAAGATGAGGTCCAAAGAGGGTAAGGGATGTGTAAAGGTCAAACTGAAATTAAAATCTATGGCATGTTTTCTTTCCACTTAACCATATGCACTACCTTCCCCATAAAGGGAGTTTCAAGGTTCTGATCTTGTTGAGTGGCAAAAATAAACCATAAAAGATCACAATTAGAGGGCAATACAAAATAGGCTCCTTCACTTGCTTATTAGTGAGGCCCTCAAAGTGTAGTACAAGGTTTCCTTCGTTTTTTTGTATGTCACAGTGAAGCCTACAGACCCCTTTTCAGAATAATGTTTGTTGATTATATTCATGCTGAAAGGAAATGCTAAATTTTGATTAGAGCTCAGACAGAATAAAGATGTAATATTTTCCCAATCCAAGTCAGCACACTCATATTCTCTCTCTCTCTCTCTCTCTCTCTCTCTCTCTCTCTCTCTCTCTCTCTCTCT
>NC_058130.1:663992333-664023744 GCF_016433145.1 Gracilinanus agilis
CTCAAAAGGTAAACAGTGAGTAAGTGAGAAGGAAAAAGAAGAGGGAGAAGTGGGGTAAAAGGGGGGAAGGAATGACAGTGAAAAAGCTTACCAAAAAGGTTTCTACCTGAGAAGACTTAAACCATATGGGGAGTTGGGGTGGGGGGGAGTTACTGCATTTTTCCCCTGCATAAGATCAGAATATAAATTAGGAGTTTTTCAGAGGACCTGAAACTATATATATATATATATGTATATATATTTATAATTAATATAATTATAATTAATTTATATATTACATATTTATATATATGTATATACATACATATATTTTTTAATGTTACAGCTGGAAAACATACCCTTGATTGGCTGGCACCAGAATTTCTAGATTATCTAATTTAAATAACTAGAGGCAGCCAGCAGGGGCATCGTGGAAAGAGTACTAGATTGAAAGTTAGAAGCCTTGAGCAAGGCCCTTAACCTCCACATTTTTATCTGCAAAATGGAAATCAAAGGATGGTCCTAGCCACCTCTAAAATGAGATGAGTCCATGACAGCGGCCAAAACAGACTGGCTGAGCATCTCTTTCAGGCTGTTATTGCCCCAGTCTGCTCTGAGCCGCCTCATCCTCTCTCTCATCGTTCATTCATCCCTGCTGAATCCGCACGGTGACAGTGACTAGCACCCACCCCCAATGACAACCATCAAAATCCTCCAAGAGGAGAGCAGTACACTTTATATCTCAGGCATTTCCCATGTACAGCTGTATCTCTACTCATTCTTCAGGCTTTTTTGTGAATGAACAGATGTTACTGATTTTCCCATTCGAGAAGGGACTGGCACAGCAACCACTTAAGGCAAGTTCCCGAAGCGATGTTGCTCCAGAAACTTTGGCAAAACCTTCGAGCTCAGCAGGAGGTAAAGACTTTAAAAAGGAATAGTGGTGGGATGCTTGCTAGAAATTCTTCGGCATATAACCATAATGAACCAGGCGGGGTGGTTTAATAACAAAATGGTGTTAGCAGAATATTTGGAAAAATGGACCTCCCTTTGCTATTTACTACCTGTGGGACTTGGACAGGTAATGAAAGCCACCTCTCCGGACCTCTATTTCCTCCTCTGTTCATTTAACCTCTCGTGGCCCCAAACAACTCTCTAAGATGATAAATTGCAGAGTAGGTGCAGGTCTTCATGGACAGTTTCCTCTCATCGAGGGTTGAGAGTTCCCTCGACTGAGGAAATCACAAGTCTGGTCCACCCTCTTCCATCCCTCTCACAAAATGATGGGGTTGGATGAGATGACTTCTGAAATCCCTTTCACCTCTAATTCCTATGTGATGGCAGTTTTCTCGGTTAAAGGAAAAATACAATTTGGAGGAAGATCTAGAAAGCATCCATTTATATTCAGGAAAGCTTCTTCTCTGAGTCTTATGTATTAATGAAGACTGAATTCAAAGTTTATAAACTGTTCATGATTACTAATGATTTAACAGCAATCAAATGCCAAAGACATTCAAATTAATATTGTTGATGGGCAGCCTGAAAAAAATGTTCTGCCAGACCCACCGAATAGAAATGATTTTGAATGAATTAATTGCAATGTGGTAAATTATAGATGCTTATATAATTGTCTGGGTTTGAATCTTTTCAAAAACAATCCTCCATTCCCTGATTTCTCCCCCTTCTTTCCTCCCTTCCCTGTATTCTCAAGGCCCATGCCAACCCATTCAGGATCACGGAGAGGACAATTCATAACGGGTGACAACATAAACAGAAAAATGAAATAGGGCTTAGCAGCGAAATAGGCTCCTGGATTTCCAGACAGGAGTAGCCGAGGCCAGGGTGCCCTTTGCAGTGTTTTGGAATGGCTGCCAATTTATTTTCCAGGGCAGTAAAAGTTGTTGAGAAATATTCAGTGTTTTCTGCTTGAAGAGCAAATAAATAGCAAGGGTGCTTGAAGCAAATAAAATTAGTAAGTAATAGGGAGATGCAAGAAAGGTCAATTGTTAAAGGAGGAAATATAAAACCACTCTTGCTCAGATAGCATGAAGAGGTGAGGAGGTGTAAGGGGAGTAACTTCATTATATTATAAGTACCTCTTTTTTTTTTAAAGCAAAAAAAAAAACATTGTTGGTAGAAAATGTAGTATAATCCCTAGAACTTTCCCCCTCTGTGAACCTCTCTTAGATTCAGGGAAAATAAGCGCTGATCAGGACATCTGATATAGACTTAAGTCTGGACTAGACCTGATTTTGCTAAATGTTTTTTAATTTTCCCATTTTCTTCTCCATTACTCTGCCGTCCCCCCAGTTCCTCTATAACTTTCTGATCATGCATGAGACCAGAAGAAAGGAATGTGCATTTATTGAGTATCTACCACGTGCTCACTCGGCTAAGCATTTTACAAATGTTATCTAATTTGATCCTCACTACAACCCTTGGAGGTAGGGGCTCTATTATCATCACCATTTTACAGTTGAGGAAACTGAAATATAGCAGTTAAGTGCCCTGCCCCAGGGTCACAGAGCTATTGAGTGTCTGAAGCACTCTGAATTCATAGAGCTCCATGTAGAGCCTCATACCAAAAGTATGGATCTTCCCAAAGTCTCTGCCATTTAGTAAATGTTTCCCCAGGAATAAGTCATTTCATTTGTGTCAATTTTGTTTTCTATACCTGTAAATTGAGGGACTTGGACTGGATGAGCTCGTAAGTTCTTGAAGCTCTACCATCTCTTTCTTTTTCATTGATCTGAAATAACTTTAGAGGTTGCTCTTTGGCTTGAAGAATGTGAACTTGTACTAACAATTGCCATTGAATTTCTGGTAATCCAACGAAATTCGATAGCAATTTAGTATATTTTGGAGGCAATAATTATTTTTAGAGGACACACATGGATCAGTACTCTGTCCTGATACGATTGCCAACCAACTGTGGCAAAACCAAGCCCATCTCCCAGATGTAGAGAGGGATCTGAAGAAGTAGGGAAGTAGAGAGAATAGTGGATCTGAGGATAGGAAGAGCTACATCTGAATCTCACCTCAGACACTTGTTGGATAAGAATGCTGAGCTTGACAACAAGAAAACTCAGCTTACTGAGTTAAAATCTAGTCTGAGACACTTGCTAGCTATGTGACCCTGGGCAAGTCACTTAACCCTGTTTGCCTCAGTTTCCTTAGCCACTCCAATATCTTAGCCAAAAAAATTCCAAATGAGATCATAAGTCAGACACAATTGAAATGACTGAACTGCAAAAACTTCCTTTTTCTTAATTTGATTAATCATTAAAATGAATAATTACTCCTTTTAACTTTAAGTTATTAACCCTTAAAATTATACTAAAACTTTTTGAAGAACCTGCACAGTCTAGGATTCACTTCCATATTTAAACAATGTTCTCAGATGCTATGAAATACCTACTAATTTCCTCTTAAGGCAAATGTCCTGGGATGCAGCTTGATGACAGTGCCGTGCCCAATGGATCAGAGAATCAGCCTCTGCAGACGAGGAAGGTCTTTTCTCCATTGTAGTTTTGCTATGGTTCCTTTACAGGCGTAAATATTTTTCATAGGTACATCACCCACAAGCAGAATAGCAAGACAAAAAAAATTCTTGACAATCAAGAGAATGAAAAAGAAGAAAATATACTTACTTCATGTGATATCATTTCTAGGATCAAACATTTATTAAAATCTATTATTTGCCAGGAACTATGAGAAGCTCTAGAGACACAGATACAAAAATGAAAAATCCCTGCCTTTAAGAAACTTTTATTTTATTAGAGATTAAGGGGGTTAGGTGAAATGTAAAGACATAAATATACTGAAAATATATATGAACTAAAGAGAGTAATTTAGGGCAAGGGAAGCATTAGAAATTGGGAAGGAGTGCTTTACGACTAATACAAGGGATAGGAGATAGAAACAGAGAACCGACTTATATCAGTAATTATTAAAAGAGGCTAGTATAATTAAAACTATATAGAATTATTCAAATTCTGCAGGATATAAGAATGACAGCAGCATAAAAGTTCAAGATCATAGGACTCATAAATGGTACTGCAGGGAACAGAACTATCTTGATGCTAGATAAGGCTTTTTTTTTCTGCACTTTTCAATGAAAGAGGAGGAATATGTAAACCTAGACCCCAAATTGCTTAGCTGGGAACTTTGGGGTTGTTGCTCAGTCATTTTCAGTTGTGTGTGACTCTTTGTGACCACCATTTGAATTCTTATTGGCAAAGATAATGGAGTGGTTTGTCATTTCCTTCTCCAGTTCATTTCTCAGATGAGAAAACTGGGGCAGAGTTAAGTGACTTGCCTAAGGTCACATAGCTAGTGTCTGAAGCCAAAGATGAACTCAAGAATGAGTCTTCCTGACTCCATGGCCAACGCTCTAACCATTGTACCACCCAGCAGCCCAGTTGGGCACTTTATTAGTTATCCTATTAAGAGGTATAGAAACCAATGTCACCATGACAGCAATAACCTAAACTAATGTGACTAAACAAACTCATCCTTGAAAGAAAATGAAATATGAATCAAATGCAATTATCAACCCTAGTACCAAAGTTAAAGGAAACATCTCTCCTTTCTGTCAATAATCAATAAATCTGATTCTCAGAGAAAGTACTTTCTAAAAGGGTCTGTTTGAGTGTCAGAAGTACCTGTTGTGTCCAAAGAAAATGTAATCAATAATTTTAAGTGTTGTTGTTTAAGTAATACGATCATTTGTTTGTCCTAAGCATACTAAAACTTATAAATCATGTCCCACCCCCCAAAAAAGTGACATCTTCCTACAAGTATCCATCTGAGGAGATCACACCATGGAACTGCCATTGAACAGAATATCCTCCAAACAGCCTCGGGAGTAGCCAAGTTATTGGAGTTGACTTTTAGAACTGATCAAAGCTATTAGGAGCCAAAAATTTGTGAATAAAGATGGATAAAACTCGATAGGATCAAAAACATGGTGGCAGCAAAGTAATTAGACTGGATTTCTTGTGTTGCTTGTGAACTGAATCCAGAGGCAGGCAAAGGCCCCACTTTTGTGACTGCTGGACTTTGAACAACCTGAACACAACTAATTCCCCATTTTGCTATGCATCAAACATATTTTGAATGCTAGTTTGAGAATGAAGTGACCCCTCAACAAGGGCAAGGTTCAAAATAACAACACACCCTTACAAGGGAATTTAAAGCACAAAAACCCAAGGTCAGTGAATGATTAACTAATGATCAGGAGAAATGGACAGCATTGGGAGACTGAGCAGATTAGCAGCCATGTCGAGCTGTCAAGAGAGGAATGTAACATGTAGGAACTTCAGGATAATCCCAATTGGGAAAGTAGTAAGAAGCCTGGACTTGGAATCACAAGGCCTGGCCCAATTCTCCTATGAGGTTTTGTTGTTTTTTTTTTTTAATTTTTAAATTTTTTTTAAAACCTTAACTTCTGTGTATTGACTTATAGGTGGAAGAGTGGTAAGGGTAGGCAATGGGGGTCAAGTGACTTGCCCAGGGTCACACAGCTAGGAAGTGTCTGAGGCCAGATTTGAACCCAGGACCCCCCGTCTCTAGGCCTGACTCAATCCACTGAGCTACCCAGCTGCCCCCCTCCTATGAGGTTTTAATGGAATAACTCTATTAGACCTCTACTGACCCAAAGTGGAGTTCTGGTTCTGAGAATATGTAGCCTATGGCAAGTCATTTTATCCCTTTTTTTAATCCTCAGTTTCTTCATATGCTAAATAGGAATAAAAAATGCTTAACCCACAGAGTTGAGGGGCTAGAAAGACATACATCTAAGTCCTAGTTCTGACATAAGAATTCTGTAGCCCTAGTTGTTATGTTATTGCTCAATTGTTTTTCAGTCATCTACAACGCTTTGTGACTCCATTTGGGGTTTTCTTGGCAAAGATACTAGTTTTTCATTTCCTTCTCCAACTCATTTTATAGATGAGGAAACTGAGGCAGAGTTGAGTGACTTCCCAAGGTCTAACCAGTAAGTATATGAGATCAGATTTGAATTCAGGAAGGGAAGTTTTCGTGACTCTGGGCCTGGCATTCCTTTTACCGCTGCCCCTTATAATCCTGGACAAATCCCTTAACCTGTCATTTCCCCTCATGAGTGTTATAGATAATTTACTGATCTGAATCAATGGGAAGAATTTCCACACTGGGAGCTGCCCCACCATAAGAAACACCTAGGTCTGGTCCTAACTCCTACTGACTAGCTGCGATGATTAAATATAGTACTTAGTAAAATATAAAGATTTATATAGGATATAAGCTATTATAAATACAAGTCTTACAACATAAGGTTAAAACTTTACTAAATTATTATGTACATTTGCAGGTTTCTTGCTTTAAAAAGCACTTTGAAAATTCAGACATTTCCTGGTCCTGGATGCATTTCTAACAATTCTCACAAGATTAAAAAAAAGGGGATTTGTTATCAATAATATGGAAATAGGTTCTGATCAATGACACATGTAAAACCCAGTGGAATTGCACACTGGCTGCAGAAGGGGGGTGGGAGGAGAGGAGGGAAAGAACATGAATCATGGAACCATGGAAAATTTTTCTTAATTAATCAATTAAATAAAATTTTAAAAAAAATTTAAGGGATTTGTGGAATAACAATAATTTACATTGCTAGGCAGGTATGTCATTTACAAAGCACTTTATATAATGTCACAGTGGATAGAGAATACTCTACTGGCCCTAGAGTCAAGAAGCCCTGAGTTCAACTCCTGTCTCATACTTATTGCCTCTGTGACTCTAGGCAAGTCGCTTAATGTCAGTGTCTGTTTACCTCAGTTTCTCCAACCTTAAAATACGGATAATAATAGCACCTACCTCTCAGGGCTTTTGGGAGGATCAAATGAGATAATATTTGCAAAATGCTTAACACACTAGCTGGCACATAGTAGGTGCACGATAAATACTTGTTTCTTAACTTCCTTCCCTCTTCCTTCCCTCCAATCCTATGAAACAGGTACTAAACTTATTAATACACCCATTTTAGAAATGAGGAGAGAGAGAAGGCAAGGGGGTATGATTCTCCTGAGGTCACCCAGAGACCCCCACACGTCCCCTTCCTCCAGGGACTCTTCCTACTATGCCACATCACAATGGGATGGATGAGCTGGTAGATGATGTTTCCATGTACCTTCCAGCTCAGAGATTCTATGACTTTCAAGTTGCCATTGAGTGAATGGAATAACATGGATGAAGGATTCATAAATGAGAAATTATGAAGCCAATTTCAGGTATAAAATATTCCAGAAGGAAGGCCAGAAAAGAAACACAATCCAGCAAGACATCTTTGAAAGTGACAGCTTGAATTTATTAGATACTTGAAAACAAGCTGTCCATAATAAAGATACCTAGAGTTTTCATGTACGATCTTCTTTTCCTATTCTACTATACACTTGGAAATATCCATTTTATTTGGTGTGTGTTAAGTTCAGGATTAAAAAAAGAAAGGAAAACAAAAGAAAAATATTCTAGACCAGATAATATCTGCTTTAAGAGAAAGGTCTTCCTCTAAATGTTACTTAAACACCATACGGCTGATCTTGATCTAACCTTCAGAACCATAGTTTTTACACGTGCACTTTTATACTAAACATGTAGGAATCAAAACCGTCATAAAGAATTGGGTGTTAGTGTCTTGTCGCTGATGGTTTACCATGTACTTTGTGTTTTTACACAAATGTCAATTCATAAATAAATCTACAGAGACAGAACCTAAGGTAGATGACATAAGTAGGTACAAGAAGGTGGAAGTAACAGTGAAACGGGGATCCCTTTTCCAAATGTTTAATGACATCTTGCTTTTCTATCACTTCATTTCTGAATATGTCCCACTGAATATTTTTTCCATCACCTTCATTTCTGAATATATCCCACTCCCTTCCCTACCTAAAGAATTATCTCTTGTAACAAACAATAAATGAGAATTTATTTAAATAAATTGAAAAGCAGTTCAGGAAAACTAACCAATATATCAACTAAGTAACAGGATAGTCAATATTCCACACAAAGACATTGCCAAACACATACACACCTTTGGAGAGTATCCTTTAATTTTTTTTCAATATATACATACATCTATAATGCCAGAAAAGTCTACCACCTAAATTATAGGGTACAATTTTCAAATGGACAAATGATAGGGAGGCACTTTCAAATCTTGCATGCCTTGTCCCAACCTTGTATAAAGTAAGCACTTGACTATAGAAATAGTCAGTCTTTCCATCTTTATTAGCACTTATTCTAAGCCAGGCACTGGACTAAGATCTGGAAATAACTACATTTCTTGTGAACAATTTCCACTTAATCTAATGGGAGATGATATGGATGATTTTTCCAATACGAGGTAGGGAAGGAATTGCAAGGAAGGAGATGGAGATTCTTCCTTTGGAATAAACGTGCAACAAATCAGACTTTCCTAAGAAGATGTTAAAGGTCTCCTCTTAAATCCTAGCATCATAAAATAGGATTGTAGACTGAGAGCTAAGGCAACCTGAGATACGATCTAGTCCAATTCTCTCATTTTACAGGTGAGGAAACTGAGGCCCCATTAGAGGTTGAATGACTTGCTCAAGGTCAAAGAAGTAGAAGTGATGGAAGTGATAATTGAGCTGTCATTCTGACTCCAAATCCATTGTTCTTTCGCATGGTGCCAAGCTGCCTCAGTTACTATCACTAACAAGAAATGTACTTGTCATTCCTTTCCCCATTTGTAATTGTTGTAACTGAAAAGCAAATTAGAGAAGGAGAAGGAGAATGGAATAATATGGGGGCCACACAGGACTCTCTAAACATTAAGTCATTTTCTCTCCCCACCCAAAAATACACAAATGTGAAGGATTTGGGTTTTAGTTTTTCTTAAAGCCACTTTATCGGCCAGCGATACAGAAGGCATTTTGTTTCTCTCCACCCTGACCTCTCCACCCCAATGGCACTGAACCCAAGAGTTTCAGAACCTTGCAGCACAGGAATAGATTTCTTCAACTCCATGGTTAATGACACTGTCTAAGAGTACCAGCAGGGACATTAATAACCATTACTGATCATCAATGAAATTTGGATCCCTTGATGATTTGTCATAATCCCTTCCTCCCCCTCAACCTAAGAGGGCTATGGGTGAGCGCCCATGTTCCCCAGAGAAGCAGAATTATAAGGGGGCACTGTCAGTGGCCACATCAACTACCAATTAGAAAAACTGAAGCAGGTGTTAAGAAAATTGGTTTAGTAAAACACTTTAATTGAAAAGTTTCTGTTAATGACTTCAGCGCAAAAAGACTCCTTGAACATTCATTGCAGGAACATATTTTCCTTATTTTCATGCATTTTAATGCCTTAAATGTGCTCTGAAATAAATATGGGACTACACTAAATCTGCACCATTACATTCCCTACAATATCATGAAATTTAACATAAGGCATGCTTTCATCAATGGCCACCCCCTCAATTGGGACATATTTCCACAATTAACTCTTAGAGCTAAGAAATGCTTAGCACAGTGCCTGGTACATAGTAGGCACTTACAAAATATTTATTGACTAGAATCTCTCCCTATCCTGGGCTCCTTACACTAGTATCAGGGAACCCAGGCACCCTGGCTGGATTTGGAAGTACAGAAGAGATTGAATGGTGAGGCAATCCTCACCAGAAGAAAGAGAATTTTACAGATATTTCAGATAGAAGGCAGCCCAGAGAGAAGTCATCTCAGTGTTAATGATGAGGCAACTGGTCCCAAAAAGGTCAAAGCAATTTGCATAAGCCATGCAACTGATTAATTAGTAACAGAGTCAGAACTTGAACCCTGGTATGCAAAATCCTAGCCCAGTGCCTTCATAGGTACAATAGAACAAAGTAGAAAATCTTTTTTTTAATAAGAAAAGTGATGCTTACTAAGGATCTTTAAATATGTCATATTTACCCCAGTGTTTTCATAGGATCGTAGATTCAGAGTTGGAAGAAATTCAGAAACTCATTATGGCCTTCCTCCTCACTTTACAGGGGAAGAAACTGAGGTGCAGGGAGATTCAATGATTCATTTGTCCATGGCTACACAGATGACTTCAAAGCTAGGGCTTGAACGCAGGAAATATGAATCCTACAAATCCAACGTTATTTCCATTGCATGCATCCTAGCACATACTTTAATAAATTCCTGATAGTAAGTATAATCAATATTGATTATATTGTTTACTGTCTCAAGGAAGGGGCAAAAGAAGGGAGGGAGAGAATTTGAAACTCGAAATGTTAGAAAGCAAATGCCAAAAATTGTTTTTACATGTAATTGGAGGAAAAATACATTACTGAAAGAATAATAAATAAATGCCTGCTGAATGAATGAAAACTTGCATGAATTCAATTCCTCATTGTGCAGAGCCCTATGTTAGGACCAAGGAGACAAAGGTTAGAGAAAGTATCATCCCCACCACAATGGAACTTACTGTCAAATTGAGGGCTAAGAAACCAGCCCAGATACCTCTAATAGATGTCATTAAGTTTTTAAAATAAGAATGACTAAGGTAATAGAAGAAAGTCTCATAACTAAAGCTTAGAAATTTAATTGAAAAAAGATTTGAATGGAAGGCAGCATGATAATCTCATGCCCCAAAAGGGAGAAGGCCACAAATTATGAGAGCATGAAGATCCACACCAAACAATAATGTGGAATTAGACATGTAAGCAAGGGTGCCTGTCAATGAGGATGGAGAAGGCAGGCTCCAGGAAAGCCTCTTGGAAGACGAGTCTTCTGGACAAAATGATGCGATGAGCTAACATGAAATGGTCAACACCGAAACCATTTGTCTAGTGATGGGATTCACAAATTTCATCATTAGGTGACAGCTGCAGGTCATCTTCTTGTTATAGAAAGCCACAAGGGCAGGGACAGCTTACTACACTGAACGGTTAGCAAAACGTTATAATTGTTCATTGGTATTAAATTTCATTTTTCCTTTTGCTTAATCCAAAAAGTATGAAACAGGCATTTTGATATCTTTGATGGATCTGTAACCTTATTAATATGGGGTGCTCCCTGCAATGAGAAGATTGCAACCCTGCCCTGTGCTCTCCCCATCTATGATTCAACAGAAGGTCCCATCCAACATTCTGGAGTCCTCCTCCTCGCCGCCCTCTGGCTTTCTGCTAGTCTCTGCTAAAGTCTCTTCTTCCACAAGCAGCCCATCCCGGACATCCTTAATCTAGGTGCCTTCCTCCATTATCTTCAATTTATCCTGTAGGAATCTAGTTTGAATGTGGTTGTTAGCATGTTGTCTCTCCCATTAGACTGTGAGTTCCCCCAGGGCACCAACTGTCTTTTTTGTATCCTCAGAGCTTAGCACAGTGTAGCAGGGATCTAAGTAGGTGCTGAATTAATACTTGTTGACTCGACTTCATCTATATCTCTTGAAACTGCCTGCGTATCAGGCTTACACATAAGCCGTCCTTCGGCTATCCTTTCATTTTTGCCATGTGACAAGTTTCTGTCCCCACTATCGTGATTCCCCCCCACCCCCAAACTTACAAGGCCCTGAGAAGCAATTGCTTCTCTCATGAAATCTTGGGTTGGCAAACAGTCTGCTCACATCCATTCTACGCTTTCCCATTGCCCTTGGACTGACCTTCAAGTCTTGATTTTATTATGCAGTAATAATACTAATTATAAAATATCTGCATAGAATTTCAGTTTACAGAGCGTTTATACATACACTAACTCATTTGATCCTCATCTCAACCCAATAAAACCACTACTCCCATTGTAAATATGAGGAAACTGAGGCTCAGAGAGACATCAGCATCACTGCCATGAAAACTATTCGCCCAATGTCATACCCCTAGTAAGTGGCAGAACTGGGACACACGGCCAAGTCTTCTTAGTCTAAATCGACCTAGTGTTCTTCCCATGACACCAAACTGCTTCTATATCCCCAGGCCTCTAAATGGAAGACAAAAGCAAATCTGATTGACCTGAGCTGCCCATCAAACCCAAACTACATCTCTGAGTACTATGGGTTAAGGGAGAGGAAAGGCTCATTTAGGCCTATTTGGGCCCATTTTCTTTTTTGATTACTGATCACAAATTGGCATTTTTCTGAAAGCCAATTTTGGGGGTTCTTAGAGTTTTATGCCATGAGAATGCAAGCAGAAAAGATGACCAAATTATTACTGGACTGGGAAAGAAAAGAGCAGAGACAGAGAATACATGAGGCCTTTCATTGTAGCTTGTTTCTCGTTAACAGTAAAAAATACTGATTAAAAGCATTTTTTTAAAAAACCTTAAAAAAAAAAAACCAGACCAAGCAAAATAGTTTATGGTATATGTATAATCTTGCAAAAAAAAAAAAAAAGTTCTATAGCCTGGCTCCTAATCTTTTCCTTTGAATAGATAAGCCAGCTCTTTTGATCTTCCCAAACCTATGTAAAAGAACCCAAGTGCTTCAGGGAAACACACATATAAAGCCCTGTTTATTTGGATCACTCTAACAAAAGCAAGAGGGAAAAATACCATTTAAGCCACACCATGGTTCACTTTATGTCTGCTCCCCCCCTTTCTCTACCCAGAAATTCATTTCCCAGCTCTCCCAAAGCTCTGAGTTAACACAGATGTTTTCTAAGGTGAATTGGGAATGCAGGCTTTCATGTAAGGTTTGTAGACACTGAGCAAAAAGTAGCCCAGTTTTAATACAGGCACCCCGCGCAGTGCAAAGGACGCTGGTTTCCTGTCTAAAATAGCTGGAAGCATTTTATTAATCCAGAAAGGGTCAAAGCTTCACCTCAACATGCACTGGTTTCAAGACCCCCTTTTGCTGAGTTGCACAAGACCATGAGATACTGTCACGGACTCTATCACATCAACGGTCTCCGGAACTCACAGCAGTTAGGACAGAGATAATGATAAATGCAAAGGATAATGAGGGTGGAGGTGAGAGAGAGTGGCCAATCCTTGCAAACTTTATCAAGCAACATTATGTTTAAAGGGAGTTAAGTAATGGTTAAGGCTGAGAAGTTACAGTGCTGATGGGGTTCCATATGGTCTCGACACCCCCGTTTCCTCATCTGTATCATAAGGGAATCAGGTTCTATGACTGCTAAGATCTCTCCCAGTCCCAAAACCATGATTCTCTAGCTAAACAAATAGCTCTAACTATATCATACTGAATAGCCTGACTTTTACTGTCCAGTTTGAAAGCATCACAGTACCACAGAATCAGAACTGAAAGGAACCTGAGATAGTACCTTGTCTAGTGCCCTATTTCATATAAGAATCCCTGCACATCCAAAGATTTCAGCTTTCTTACAGGGCAGGTGATTCTTCTGGGGGAAGGGGGAATGACTGCTTGAAAATTCCTTACATTGACCTACCCTTAGTCATCATAAGAGAATTGTAATTTTATAGATTGAAGGAACCTTAGAGAAAATCTATTTAGTAATACCACCAACCCCCCTCCATTTTATAGAAGAGAAAACTGAGTCCCTGAATGAACAAGTGGCTTAGAGTCATTCCGATAGTGAGTGGCAGAGGCAGGATTTGAACTTGGGTTTTCTGATCTCAAATTCATGATCTTTGATTATGACATACTATCTCCCAAAAAGAACACACTTTTTTTTTGGGGGGGGAGGGGGGCTGGCTCTCAGGGATCATCACCAATGAAACCTAAAATTGTATGACTAATCTATCTAGGTAATAAAAGAACTAAAGGGTCTAATTCAAAAAGTAGCTACCAATTCTTCACTATTATCATTACTTCTTATCCATTTAAAAATTATTTGCTTCTATTTGGAGGCATCCTGCAACTAAGGAAAGATTTCCACTTTAAAGGACACCAGGTTCAAATCTTGCCTCAGACATTTCCTAATTGTGTGAGCCTAGGAGAGAGGGAGGTGTGTGTGTTTGAGTGAGAGAGTAAGAGAGTGAGGAAGAGAGAGAGAGAGGGAGGGGATGGGCTCTGGCGGTAAATTTAAAAGATAGTCAAGCGGGGTCATTTATATATATAATATATATATATATTTTACCAACAAAACCATGATTATTAAAATATTAATTTCTCTTGTAATATCAGTCTTTATCATTTTTAATCATAACACACAGCTAGGAAGTGTATGAAGTCAAATTTGAATCCAAGATCTCCCATCTCCAGGCTTCGCTCTCCATCCACTGAGTCCTCCAACTGCCCCTCAGTCCCCTGTTCCTTAAATCACAGGATCTTTATTTAAGGTCGTGTTTGGGTGGGGTGGTTGGTTTTTTGTTTTTAGTCTCTAATGTTGGTTTTTCATGGAAAAGTTCAGCCTGGTTTCTCAGCACACTGTTTTATCAGTAGAGTTAGGGCAGGGCTTACTGTCCTCCATCCTGTAAACAAGAAGGCCAAGCCAGGGCCTCTGTCCAGCCAGTACAAACATACATTCACACTAACTCCCTGCGGGAGACGGCACAAGGCAGAGGGAACAGTTGTCTGCTTTCCTTATGATTATTACCAGTTGTCATTCATGCAAAAGCCAGACAGTTCTTCTTTAGCCAGGCTATCATCATGCATTTGACTGGTCATACAAAATTTCTTCTAGGAAGATGCTTTGTGTCTTAGTGATTAAAGAGCCACTTAACAAAACCATTTAAAAATTTCCTTCTGTACCCACCAAATTACATATGTGTGAATTCTAATACATACTTTTTCCTTGCATGAAAAAATAAGGGTTTTTAAAAAACTTTAAAAAAAATCATTAATTCAAACAGCTCTACTTCAATTTAATTCAATAACTATTCGCCATGTGTTATTAGCTCTGGAGAGGCAGGTTAGAGTATTGGATAGAGAGCCATCCTTGATGCCAAAGAAATGTGGGTGAGTCTCATGGCTGAAAAACACTGATTGTGACCCTGAGCAAATCACTGACTGACTTTCCATTGTCCTGGGCAACTCTCTGAGACCATAAACTGCAAAGAAAGTGCAGACCTGAAGGCTGAGGTAAGTTTTCTTACCTTGGAGTTGCTTTCCTGTGCCAATGAAATCCCTGATCCAGCCATGCCCAGAACACACCAAGGGCTCAGCAGCCTGGGAGATGCATATGCTTATGTTAAAATGGACACATCGGTGGGTGGGAGTGAATGAATAAAAGTATCATTTATTAAGTGATTACTATGTGATGAGTGCTGTGCTAAGCTCTGGGATTACAAATATAAAAGAAAAAACAGTTTCTTCCCTCGAGGAGTTTATGCTCTAATAAGAAGAGGCAATAATACACTTAAGGGAGCGGTAGCCAGGGTAGGGGGCTTTGGGGGAGATTGTCTCAGGGTTATTAGCAAGGTGGGCTGTAAGGGGAATAAATCATATTCAAAAATAAATATGATTCAGTCTGAATTTGAAGACACGGGAAAAATGTGGAGGATACAGGACTTGTATGACCCCATACAGACCCTTTAACCTCTCTGTCTCAGTTTCCTCATCTGTAGAAGAGGGATAATAATAATGATAATAAAGATGTCCATGAACATGAAAAAGTTTCATAAATACATATATCTTTTTGTCAAATGATGCTTTCTCTAATGTGAAGAGGGAAGGGAGAGACTGAAACAGAAAAATAAATTTTAAAATAATATAAGTCATTATTATCTATTATTTTTAAAGTACTATTAAAGTTCAGTATTCGTGATTAGACAACTACTCTCTAAGTTATTCTAAGTTATAATGTTTTGTCAGGGTGATGATAATAAGCTATGTAATCTCTCAGGCACCACAGAAGGTTGAGATCTGAATTGGGAAAGGAGATTCCTCACTGGAAATCTCTACACAGATGAAATCACAATGAAAAAAAAATTAAGAGTTCTACCTATCTCATTTAATTCTCATAACAATATTGTGAAGAAGGAGCTATCATAATGCCATTTTACAGAGGGGGAAACTGAGGCTGGGAAAAGTTAAAGGTCAGACTTTGCTCTTGAACATTTTGTATTACAACTACTCTGATCAAAGGCCCCTGGATATACTTAGCCACCTACAGCCTCAAGGCAGGGCAGAGGTAAATGGAAATGTGGTCCAAGTGCCTAGGTTGTGGGAGAGGTGCAGATGGAGTGAGTCTTGTAACCATAGTTAATAATTGTAATGACAAAGGTAATTAACCTTTATGCAACACTTAAAAGTCTGAAGTCTGGTGAAGTCAGCAAGAATTTATTAGGAAGGGAGAAGCAAGCATCTACTAAGTGTTTTCTAAGTGCCAGGCACCGTGCTAAACCCTTTACAAATATTATGGCATTTGATCCTGTCTTTTGCCTTTTTTTTTTTCAGCACAATGCTTGGCACACAGCAGGTACTTAAGAAATATTTACTGATCCCCATAACAACCTGAGGGGTGTTATTATTATCCCCATTTTATAGGCAAGAAAACGGAGACAGAGGTTAAGCGACTTGCCCAGGATCACCCAACCAGTGGTGAGGGTTGATTTGAATTTGTCTTCCAGATTCCAGACCCAAAGCTCTATCCACTGAACCAACTCATTGCCTTTTTAGATGGTGCACGGTGCAGAAGAGTGAGCATTAGACTAGGAATCGAGACCTAGACCCATCATGATTCTGAGCCACTGGACCTTAAGCAATTGCCTCTCTTCTGGCTCCCATGTCCTCCTCTATAAAATGAATGATGGCCCCCATGTTCTCTGCGGTCTGTTCTAGCTCCTCATGTTCTGTGATTCTATGTGTCATTTCTTCCTCCTTTTTTCCACAACTATTTACTATCCATCTACTACGTACCTCGTTCTGTATCGTGTATCGAAATCATTCTTTTGGTCTTTATGATTCTACTCTAAGGCAAGGGAATAATGTTATGATGTGAATCAAACTAACATCCCTTCTCCTAGTGTGCAACCATATTATTTCTAGGTAATTGCAGGGAGAGGGTGGGGAGGCCAATCTGAATGAAAAATTTTGTAAAAGAAAAGAAGTTTTATTTCTTTTAAGTGCATACAGCAACTGGAACTAGGCTGACTACATGTTCCCTGGTATAGCTCCTTGGGGATCTGCTTTAATGAATGGATGAGAGTGCTTGGCCATTAACATTCCAATTGTTTTCAAGTTAATGTGTACTTCTAAAGTGCCAGAAATTCTCAGTCTGTCAGTCAGTCAATAAACATTTATTAAGGACCTACTCTGTGCCAAGCAGGCTGTTAAGCAATCTTGCCATGGATCTTAGAATCCTAGGACAATGTATTGCAACCCATCCAAGTCTTTCAGTAAATCATCCATAGAGAATTCCTCAGCCTCCTGCAGTATTTCATCTGTTCCTTAAAGATCTTGAGGGGACCAATTTTTATCCCTTACTCTCTCTTCTAAGCCTAGGACACCTACTTTTCTGATTACATCTGAAAAGAGTTTAAGTTTTTCTTTTGCTAAACTATTTTTAATCCCCAGTCTTGTAGATCTCTAGCTGAAAGGGACCTCTTAGTCAATCAACGAGCATTTATTATTAAGTGCTTACTATGAATCTGTTAAGAGGCAAAATGCTCTGGATCCAAGAAAGGCAAAACGATTGCCAATGTCCTTAAAGTATTCCCATTCTAAAGACAATGTGCAAAAAATTATATGTGCAACTTATATACAATATAAATGGTAGATAATCTCAGAGGAAAGAGATTTGCTATGGAAGGTACAAGACGGGTTGCCTGAAGAAGGAAGAACTTTATAATTATTAGACTGTAAACTCCTTGAGGGCAAGAGCTGTCTTTTGCCTCTTTTTGTATCCACAACCCTTAGCACAATTCCTGGTACAAAGCAGACACTTAATAAATGTTTAATGACAGATTGATTGATTAATTGATGAACTTTGAACAATTTTAATGGAAGTCAAGAGATGAAGAGTATTTGAGGCATGGAGGACAGCCAATGAAAAGACAAAGGATGCTTATGTGTTAAACAATAAACAGATATCAAGTGTTTTTACAAATATTTATTAGTATCATTTGAAACTTATGGATCAGCAATAATAGAATATATTCTTCCTTCCTAGTGAGTCCCACCATCCTAATCCCAGTTCTGGATCAATATGAGAATGGGTATGTTTCCTAAGGACTTAAAGGATGAAGAAATGAATTGGAAAATTTCAAACATGACTACTAGGAGGGAAAGGAAGTTCATGTGGCTAATGAATGACTGGGGAAATTGTTGGTAAGTAACAACTAGCATGTAAGCACTCATTAATTCTGTCCTGCAGCTCTGAAATCTGTTTTTGCCTTATCTTGCTAAAAGGCCAGGCTTCTACACCACCTCCCAGCCTGTTCTATGCCATGCTTCACTTCCCCACTCCCAGGACTCAAGCTTTCTTTTATATGCTATCTCCCCCCATTAGAATGTAAGTTCCTTGAGTGCAGGTTCTGGCATCTTGTGTTTATTTGCATCTCCACTACTTATCATGGTGCCTGGCACACAATACATGCTGAATAATTGTTTTATCTTTATTTTGCAGTGCCTATTTGTAATAGCTGGGCTCCCTGTTTTTATTCTTTTGCTATTTAGTTTACCCTTCACACAAGTGTCCTAATAATCTTTCTAATACACAGGCCACTCCTCAGCTCTAAAATCTTTAGTGGCTATAGTATTTCTCCCAAGTATTTAAGGCCCTCTGCTCTATGGCTCCAGTCTATATCTTTACAGTTTTATTCCATATTACTCTTTTATGTACTCTGGGTTCATGCCAAAACTACTGACTGTTCCCTAATTTCTTCCTGCTTGGGTCTACCTCTGTACATTCCTGCAGACCATCAGCCTGGAATTTATTCCTTCTACATTGCTACCCACTGACATCATTTCCCAAGGTCCAGTTCAGATCCCACCTTTACCATAAAGTCTTCTAAGCTCCTTCCTCTGTCTCGTACTGAAAGTAATCTCTTTCCCCAAAATCCTTTTTCTTTCCCTCCATATCACATTCTACCTTGTATCATATTCACTTGTCTACATCCTATACCCCCACCTTCATTGCTACCTATTCTCCTTGAAGGCAGGGAAATGATGGTACAGACAAAGGAAGTAAAGCACAATGGGAAAAAGAGGAGATCACAGATAAAGAGTTGAAAAGGACCTTCAACTTTATATTGGTCAACTCCTTAATTTCTCAAATGGCTGAGGAGAAACGATCTAAAATTGGGACCTAGTTCTTTTGACTCCCAATCCTGCATCCTATAAATTTTACAGCACTGTCTTTCCCTAATTAAAGGAAATATTTACAGTACTATCAATACATTATGACCTAATGGATGATTGCTTGTTAGGAAAATTTGAGTTTATGTCCCACCTTAAATACATAGTCACTTGTCTTATGATCCAGCCAAATTACTCAGTACCTCAGTGCCTCCAAGCAACTGTCTAAATTACAAAGTTACCCATCTTTATCTGAAAAGGGACTTTCTACCTGGGGAGTTTCCCACTTCGGTGAAACCTGAGACCCAGTTTCTCATGAGAAAATTTATAATGATATATATGAGGAAAATAACGGACCTGAACTTTCTTCTCTGTTCCTTCCATTGCCCAACTGTCCCCCTTTTTCATACTTTTAAAAGAATTCACATAAACATTCACCATAAAATGTAGGATCCAAGAAAATCAGTAAGGAATTTAATAGTTAGCTCAAAGTTTCAAACTTCCATGCACTTGTGTGGATTGTTAACTGGTTTGGTTATTTTCTCGTTCCTACTTCTACACTACCTCTAAAGTAAAAATAAAACTTGAGTCAAGCAATTTATCACTTTAAAAGACATTCATGATGCATCCACTAGCTCAATAATATCTCCTCAGCTTCTGTAAGCAGCCTAGTCTTGGAAAAAAACAACCAACTTCATGGCCAAATACAATTCACATAGAAACTTCTATGTTGATCAACAGTGCATTTTCTGCAAATAGGCCAGAGAATTTAGTGGATTTGAGGAGACTGGGTAAACAAGGAAACTGTCTGTAAAATTCATACCAGCTATACAGAAGGAATAACAGGATCAGAGAAAGAAGAGACCTTAGGCACTCGACCACCTCAACTTCCCTACTTCCAAAGGAAGTTCATTTCATTTTTCAAGACAGAAAGTAGCAGAGATGTGCCAAGAACCTAGGTCCTTGTGTTGCAAATCTAACACTCCTTAGGGTAGGATTAGAGAACAACTATAATCTTAAATCTTGAACTAGCCACAAACTCGTCAATATTTTGCAATGTCTAGTGCACAAGACTATTGAGTTTTGAAATGTCTTTTGTCTAATGAGATTAGGCTCTTACCTTCCAATCTGACCACAGAGTTCAGCAACACCTTCCTCTCAAGAGAGGAGGCTGTACTAGGTTAGATTAAAAACATTGATTTTCATAGTTCCAGGACTTGTATTAAAAGTGGAAATGTCTGTAGAGTTTTTCTTCCAAATAGTAAACTTATCTAAAGATCTCAAGAATTTAAGTGTTAATAATTTTCTACTTTCAAAGATCTATAAGCTACCTTCTAATAGGAATTAAAAGAGATGAGGGCATGAAGGAAGAAAGTACAATGAATGGAATGATGTGATTTCTATCTCTAAATCTTCTGGGATTGGTACCAGCATTTTGGTGGGTAACCTTCCTTGGGCTCCAGATTGGAAGTAATAAAAAAATAAAAAAAACAACTGTTGGTATTTTCTAACTAAAGGAGAACATCTAAGGGAAACTATCCATTGGACTGTGAGCTCCTTAAAAGCAGGACCTTCTTTTGCCTTTCTATTCCTAGTGCTTCTCACAGTCTTTGTAACATAGTAGGCCACTTACTGTTTATTGAATGACACATGCATTGGATAAGAGAGAACACCAGCATTCCAGGCATGGAGGACAGGAGGTACAATGACATGGAGATGGATGAATGCAAGATGTTTATTTCTAAACTGGAAACTTTAGCTTGTATGGCATGCTGCTCTCAAAAATATGTTCTTAATGAACAGTTTATGTGGAACACCACCCATTATCCCTGATCCCCCTTTTATGGAATATCTTTTGTCTTGGAATGAGCTCTCCCCCTCCCTCCCTCTCCCTCCCTCTCTCTCTCTCTCTCTCTCTCTCTCTCTCTCAATCCCTATCTTCTTTCAAGAGGGATCCCAAATATTGTCTCCTACAAAGACTCAACGGTAATGCCTCCTAATTGTTACTGCCCTCTCCCATCCTATTCTATTTTGTATTTATTCATCTGTATAAATGTTCTCCCCACAGTCACCACCATCCATGACCAAGCTCTTCCCCATTTGAACATAAGGCTGAGGGTATGGACTATGGTTCTCAGATTAGAAAGTAAGTTCCTTGAGGCCAGAAGCTACTTTTGCTTTTTCTAGCCCACCACCTCAAAGCTTTGTACAGTACCTAAAATATAGCACTTGATAAATGTTTTCTGATGACATGTTTTTCTCTTCTTGTCCTCATTTCTTGGACCATAACAGTCATGATTGACAAGCCATCTGCATACTTCAGAAGCAAAGTAGTTTTAAATGGCTTGGAATGTGTCTACACTGGCATTATTGGCTACTATGTGGTAGAATTTGAGCCAAATCCTAGATTTATCTGCTTTATATAAATGGAAGACTAACTCAGTAGAGAATTAAAAAAAAAAAGTATGACCTTTCACCCAGAAATACAATACATGAAGCAAACTCAAGACCTGGAAAAGACTGTAGCTACTTCCAAATCAGATCATGGCAGCCAGAGCTGTGAGTGGAAAGGCACTTTTGGAGTGGAGGCAGGCAAACAGCAAAGGCTCTCCCCAAGCTGCATTTTTCCTGCAGGGAATTATAGCTCAACAACTACTCTCCCTCCATCATATTCAACTCAGTCACTTTCAGTGGCACCACTACAGAAAATTAGAATCCCAGATTTAATGCTGGAGGAGCCCCTAGACAGCAACTAGTCCAAGCCCCTCATTTTACAGATGAGGAAACAGAGAGAGGAGGCCCATCGTCTGAGGAGCCCAACGTCCCACGGGGAGAAAATGGCAGTTAGGAGTCCAACTCAATCCCTCTGATGCTAAATTCAGCCGGCAGATCTCTCAGGAGTAATAATAGCCACGGTCACTTCTGATGTGACATACTGGCCTAGTTGGCACCGAAAATCTAAGAATAAAGTGGTGAAGGCCTGAAAGACGTTGTTTTTGGTCATTGTGGTTTACCAGGACACCCAGAGATATGTTGGTGCTTATCCTTACCTGATTCAAGGACAGGAGGGGGAGGCAATCTACAGAGAAAGGGCAGCATAGACTGTGGAGGGAGTACTAGACTTGGTCTCAAGGAAGATCAAGAGTTCAAATCCTGCTTTAAATACTTACTAAGTAGGAAACCCTGGGCATGTCATTTTAAATCTCTTGGCCTCAATTTCCTCCCCTATAAATTAGAGATAATAACTAGCACTTATTTCACAGAACAGCTGCAAAGATCAAATTTTTTAAATCAAATGAAATGTTGTTTATAAAGTACTTTGAAAGTCATAAAGCTACATAAATGCCAGCTATTATGTTATTGTTAGTATTTTGATTATTATATATAGTAAGGTATTGCCCCCCCCAATTAGCAATGAGAGGGGCTCCTTCATTTGTCAGCTAAGTGACACGGGGGATAGTGTGTTGGACTGGGGGGGTGCAGGGTAAGTCTGACTCTTTTCGAAGACACTTATTAGCTCCAACTCTGGGTCATTTACTTAACCTTGAATCAACCTTAGGTTCATCTGTAAAATGGGGATAACAATAGCATCTACCTCACATTGTTATAAGGGTAAAATAAGGTGACATAGATAAAGGGCTTTGCCGATCTTAAAACACTAGCTAAATGCTCACCATTATTCTTAAATTGATATTTAAAGCCCTTTGTAATCTGGCTCCAGCCTGCCTTCCGGCCTTGCCAGCTATACTTTTCTCCCCTTCATGAATCTATCCTGTTGTTCCTCATACATGGCCTCCCTCTGTCTCTCATCTTTATGCCTTCCTACTGGCTATCCCCATCTTCAGAATGTTCCCCCTCCTGTTTCTAAGTCTCATCTCTAATGCCACCTTCTTAGGGAGGTCTTTTCCTGCTCACCTCCCTCATCACGGTTAATCAAGTCAAATCAACAAGAATTCGTTCATTTACTTGTTAATTATTTGTAAGCACTGGGCATAAAAAAAAAAAAAAAGCAAACAGCAGTCCCTACCCTCAAGGAGCTCAGTCTAATAAAGGAGATAACATGAAAACAATCATGTACAAACAAGATATATACAGGATAAATTGGAGATAATCAATAGAGTGAAGATATACTATTACAGTGGATTGGAAAAGGTTTGTTGTAGAAAGGCATGGGGGGGGGGCTGGAATTTAAAGAAGACAGTGGAGGATAAAGGGGCCTGGGTGAAAAGGTCCATGGGGTCACAAAGAGTCAGACAAAACCGAACCACACAGAGACAACGATAAGAAGGGAGATGATTCCAGGCATGGAGGAAAAGCCAGTGAAGATGTCTGGAGTGAGGGCATGGGGTGTCTTGTTTGAGCAACTGCAAAGAGGTCTGTCTTTGGATTGAAGAGGAATAGGGAATGGGAAGAGGTATAAAGTATAAAGGTGTATAAATAAGGGGAGGATCTGTCCTCAAACACTTCCTAGCTGTGTGACCCTAGGAAAGTCCCTTAATGACCACCATTGCCTAGCCCTTGCTGCTCTTCTGCCTCGGAACAATACTTAGTATTGATTCTAAGATGAAGGTAAGTGTTTAAATAAAGAAGGAAGGAAGAAAGGAAGGAAGGAAGGAAGGAAGGAAGGAAGGAAGGAAGGAAGGAAGGAAGGAAGAGGCAGAATATGAAGTACCTTGTACACACAAACAGAAGGCAGAGCTAGTGTTTTCCCTCTACAGTTGCTTTCCATTGACACCAGAGAGATCTTACATAGATGTAGGGATTATGCATATTGTATGTATGCCTCATTAGAATGGGAGCTCCCAGAGGTCACTGACCATGCTTTTACCTGTCTGCATATCCCCAGAGCTTAGCCTAGAGTCTGACCAATAGTAAACCAAATAAATACTTGTTGACTCTCCTCTTAGAATCCACAGCTTCTGCCTTCAATGTTCATTGCTTCCCTCAACTCTCCCTAAATTACTTCTATATATATTTATATGTGTTCTTGCTGTTTTGAGCAGGAAGCTAGGTAGTAGAGTGGATAGAGTGCTACATTTGGAATCAGAAACACGTGAGTTCAAATATGCCTGCATGCTGGCTGTGTGACTCTAGCCAAGTCACTTAACCCTCATTCTGCATAAGTTTCCTAAACCAGAAAATGAGGATAATAACAATATCCACATTCCAAGGTTCATTGAGAAATTTAAAGGAGATAATATTTGTAAAGTACCTAGAATAGCATCTGGCACATAGCACATACAACACTTAATAAATACTTGTTTCCTTCCTTCTTCCTTTCCTTTTCTGCCTTCCTTCCTTTTTTCTTCTTTCCTTTTTTTCCTTCCTTTCCTTCCTTCCCCATTCCTTCTTCCTTCCTTCTTTTTTTCTTTTCCTTCTTATTCTTCCTTTCTTCTTTCCTTCCTTTCACCTTCCTTCCTTTCTTCCTTCCTCCAGTAGCATGTAGGTCCCTTCAAAGCAGGAACTGTTACATTTTTTCCTCTAGAATACGTTGGGTACTTAATAAATACCTGCTGATTGCTTAAATCTTAAAAGTAGCACACTTGGGAGCAAGCAGTATGTCATTCACATAGAATCTAGCCATAGAATCCTCAGTCTTACACTGTGCTCCCTCAAACTCCACAGCCATAGGTGAACTTTTAATATGAAAATTCAGGATGAAAAGCAGCAAGATGTGGTGAGGTGTTAATATTTTACATTTTTATGTCAAAGCCCAGCAAGAACAACAGATGACATACCCTGCGTGGAAAAGCTGTTCCACCACGCAGAGTGCATTAGACGTCATCATCCATTTTTAAATCATAAATCAGAATAAGAGCACACACACAGATGAGAGAGTATGGAATTTAATAGCATGGTGCAAAGTTGCTTTTTGTTTTTGCTGTGTGTTTTTTTTTTAAACTATGTTATCTTCCACTGCCCTTGAGAACAATAATAATAAAGGCGAGCAGAACAATTTCATTTCAAGACCACAGATGAGGAACAACTGACTTAATTCTAAAATTCCTCACAACCCAGACCACCCGACTACTGGGCACCCATTCAGCACATATCAAACTGGAACCTTAGCAAAAAAGTTGGATAGGAAGAGAGGCTAGGCTTGTAAGCACCCAGATGACATCTTGAATCACTCCAGCCTAAAATTGCATGTATGCTGGAGCCAATCAACCTTTTGAAAAAAAAAAAACAAAAAAACAACTCTTCCTCAACAAATAAAATGCTCATTCACCCTTTACTTTTTCTCCAATGACCACAACAGATACATCTCATGTTGAGGAACATCTACAGTTTGAAGCACTATAAGACTAGGGACCATATTAAAGACAGAGGGGCATTAGAAGCCAAGATTGACAACTTCAAATCTCTAAATCGCCCAAATGGGGTATTTGGATGGCACAAAGGATAAGTACCAGGCCTAGAGTTAGGAAGATCTGAGTTCAAATCTAGCCTAAGATACATATTAGCTGTGTGACCTTGGGCAAGCCACTTAAACCTATTAACCTCAGTTTCCTCATCTATAAAATAAGGTGAAGGAAATGGCATACCACTCCAGTATCTTTGCCAAGAAAACCCCAAATGGGGTCAACAAGGAGTTGAGCATGAGCAAGTAAACAATAAAATGCCTAATAGTATTTAACTCTGAACTCCCTCCCTAAAAGTCTCACTCTAATGCTTCAAGTTTGGCATAAAAGTGACCCCAAAGTCCCATAGGCTATGTCAAAGGAGTACAATTTCTAGCAATTTCTGATTTATAGATAATTTAATATTACTATGCTGGAATGGCTCTGAGTAGCTCCCCCCAAGAGACTACTTATGCATTTTTTTTAGTTTTATTGATGTTTTTTGTTTTGACATTATAGACATTCACATATTACTCCCATTCTGTGAGAGGTCTCTTGTAATAAAGTAAAACAGTTAAATAAAACTAATAATACAGTGACCTTATCTGAAAGTACAAGCAATATTTCACATCTGTTTTTTAACCTGACAAATCCATTTTCTCTCTCACCCTTTATCCCATGGGGGGGGGGGGAGGATTATTTTGTAATATATGCATAGTTAAGCAAAACAAATGATCTTAATAGTTGTATATGTACACATTTATGGGCATAATACTGTACCCTATATCCATCACCGTTCTGCCATGAATAGGATGTTTTATCTTTGGTCCTCTGGAATCATAAATTGGTCCTTGTATTGACCATGGTCCTCACAGCTTTCAAAGTTGTTTATTTTAACAGTGTTGGTTTGTATAATTGTTCCTTCTGGTTCTGCTCATTTCAATCTCCATCAGTACTGGTAAGTCTTTTTGAAATCAACTATTTCTTCATTTCTTACTTGTCCCAGGCATTTCATCAAATTCAAATATCACAACTCATTTGGTCATCCTCAATTGATTGCTGTTCCATTAGTTTCCAGTTTTTGTTTTTACTGCCACAAAAAAAAGTTACCAAACATATTTTCATATATAAAAGGATCTTCTCTTTCGGGTTTGTCTTAACAATGGGATAGCAAAGTCTCATATGCTTTTCAAGGACCAGACTAGGCAAAGGCAAAAAAGTTTATCACTACCGCTGGCCAACTGGTGATAGATTCTTTGGTCATAGTAACCTAATCCTCTGCACAGCCTTGAGAAAAATGGAGGTCAGCTATTATGAGCCCAAACTTATGGATATAAAGACCATAGAATCATCCCCTTGAGGTTGACCACATTAGGACTAATGGTGTTTCATAAGTCCAGTACAGAAGGAAATAAAGAAAGCACTTTTCTTTCTCTCTCCTCTCTCTCTCTCTCTCTCTCTCTCTCTCTCTCACACACACACACACACACACACACCCCTAAAAAATGCAGTTCCTTTCTATATTTGAAAAGCTATCTTGAGAGAAAATGTTGAAAAACAAACCAACAAATAAAAGCAAAAAAAAAAATCACTATCTTAGAGATTTGGAGAGCCAGAAGGAACCTCAGTGTCCATCTAATACAACTGTCTGATTTTAAAATGAAGAACCTGAGACCTGAAGAGATAGACTGACTTGCCCCAGGTCACATATATAGTGTGTACACACACACACACACACACACACACACACACACACACACACACACACACACACACGATAAGATTTAAAGCGAGGTCCTCTGATTTCTTTGCCTTTGCTCTTTCTCCTGTTCCATAGGTCATAAGAAGGTAAATAGTCAAGGACTCAAATCAGTCCCTCAAATCAAATTAGGAAATAGGGCCCACGTAAATGGTGGCAAACTTGCATTCTGAGCTCCCACCTGTCCCACAATCTGCTCCCCCGTCAAACAAAGCTATTCCTGGTATAAAACTCTGGGCAAAACCGGGAGCCTTTGCCTATCAGATTTCACCGCCACCACATGACTGATTGAACTTCTGCCTCACATCAATGGGACCATCAGCTCAGGTGAACAGCACTTCTGGGCTCTTTGGCAGGCAAATGTTATCTAAAAGAATCATGACTGCAACTTCAGAAGCCTCCCATGTACGTTATAAACTCTTCCTTCTGCTATTGTAAATATTAAGGGTTGCATTAAACATTCAGGAGATCTGCTTCTGGGCACATAATTAGGGAGAGCAAATATTTGTTAAAGTAAACCTCCCCGGGACCTCCTCTTTTTAGACCAGCTAAAATTTTGGAAGCAGATGGATAGAACGATACAGAGACTTGGCCCCAAATCTTCGCCCAGCCCTCATTACTCTACTCCTGGGAGACCCATGAATCTTTTTAACAAAGAAGAGGCTTCTAGGTCTCCTCCATTAGCACTAGGCTTCCCCCCCAGGCCTTCTTAGTATCCAGCTCCCCGCAGAGCCTCCGTTGACACCCCTCACCCCCACCTCCTCTACCGCCCCTTTGTCTTATGACAAGATAATCAGAGCCAGGAGATAACCACTCCAAGGAGAGGAAGTTAAGATGGCTCTCAGTGCATGGTAGAATGACTGCAATAACAATGAGAATGGAGAAGTCTGGATGACATGAGAACAGACAGCTGTAGACCTGCTATCTATGACTTTCTTCTTCACAGAATCCTTTCTTGCTACCACAACGGTGACACTGTCAAGCAGAAAAACACCAGCTTTGCGCCTTTGACTGTCATCTCACAAAACTCAATATTTCAGTTCACAGACAGCATCTTGCTGATTTCGCTTCTGTTCTGTGGCAAAAACTCTTCCTTTCTACCAGGGGGGTACATAATAAGTTCAGCAACTAAATTACATCGACTCCTTGGGAGACAGATGTTTTCTGCAGATAACTTGTTGAACCATTAGAAATGGAGACTTGGTGGGGGGAGGTGGGCATTTTTCTCTGCATCTTTTTTTTTTCTTTTTTATTTCTTTAAGTCATCATGATTAAATGAATAGTGAAGCTACAATCTGTTCTGTCCCTCTCCAGCCAGAGGGTAAAGCCAGAAAAAAAACTTTGGGGAATGGGGACCCATTGGCAGACATACACACGTCTCTCTCTATCACAACAGACAAAAGAAGGAATAAATACTGATATTTCCCTATCTGAGGAAGCTATTAAAAACATGATAGACCACTGCTGAGCAGAAGGAGATGAGTGAGAGTAGCCTCTTTGGTTTTTTTCTTCTTTCTTCATGGAAAAAAAAATTCATACATTTGGTCATTCATTGAATACCTTCAAAGTATGTAGTCACGTGCTGAGCCTATGGGGGAAATAGGCAAGAAGCTCAGGATGTAACTGGGACATGGAGACACAAAGCTAAAGGAAAAGACAAAACAAAGTAGAAAAGGACGAATGACATAGTCAGGTGTATAGGAATACAGGGAGAGGATCAATATATGTTGTTAAATCATAGTCCTTATTGCCAAAGAGTACATGCCTTGAGCAAATTAAGGGAAAAGCTGAAATCACAATATTCAGGACTAGATTAGCTACAGTCGGTCAATGGCTAGGAGGCAGTGTGACATAGTGGATAGAGATCCGGTCTAAGAGAAGGAAGACCTGGGTTCAAATTCCACCACTAACAAAAATTGGCCTTCTGGGACTTCAGTAAGTCAAAGTCTCTCAGGACCATACACAACTCTCTGAGACTGTACGTTTTATAGAAAGCATTGCACCGAATCAGAGTAGGGAACTTTAAAACACAGGAGGAAATCAAAAGCCACAGAAAAGAAAAACAAAAACAAACAAAAAATTCTGGATTCACACACAATGAGTAGCATCTGGAAGCATTTCTTTCTGATGGCACATTTCATCAATCCTCACTTTCCACTGGGATGTGCAGTCTTTTGGCACCCATCGTACTGTATATTCTTAGGTCTGGAAAGCATCAAGACCTCAGAACTGACCAAAGCATGGAACAATCATGATTTCAGAAGGCTGATGATGAAAGATGCTTCTTCTCTTGCTAGAGAGGAGACATATCAGAGGTGCAGAATCAGCTATTCATTTTTAGTTAGTTAGTTAGTTAGTTAGTTAGTTAGTTAGTTAGTTAGTTAGTTAGTTAGTTAGGAAATATCTGGAGGAAATATTTGAGCCTAGTTCTGACTCCAAGTCTAACTTTTTCTCAACTGGAACATTTGCAACTATTACAATGGCAGCAGAACTGCCACTAATAATAACACTGGCCAAAAGATACCTAAAGAAAATGTATTCTGGGTAAATTATGAGAGATGTCAGGGAAGAATATTTCTTCTTAGTCCAATGGGCCATTGTTGGGCCTGTTTGTTTTAATCCTTGCTGCAGGTCAAAGGATCATTCACTGCCAGATCTGAGAAGGGCCTGAGAACATAGAAGGTCAGAACCAGGAGGGACATTATAGAAGAGCTATGTTGCTTTGCCAGAGGATCTCTAGCCTTTTGAGGTTGACTACAGATAACTGGAACTGTAGAAAACAAAACCAAGGATAAAGAGGCCCTACTCTATATTGTCAGAGGTAGGAGGGACCTTAGAGCATAGAATGCAGTGACAGAAGTGACTCTAAATCACAGAATGGCAGTGCTGGGATGATTCTTATAAGATAAAATATCAGAGCTTGAATGGCCTTGAGAAAAGGCACTGTCAGAGCTTAGAGTAATGTTAAGAATATAGAATGCTAGTGTCATGTCTATCAAACTACAAAAATCATTTTTAATGAATTAGAAAAATCATAACAAAGTTCATTTGGAAGAACAAAAGATCAAGAATATAGAGGGAAATAATGAAAACAAAATATGAAGGATGAGGGGGTTTTCTGGATCTTAAGCTGTACTATAAAGCAGTGGTCATCAAACTAAGAGACAGAAGGATGGATCAATGGAATAGACTTGGAGTAAATGACCTCAGCAAGATAGCATATGATAAATCCAAAGATCCCAACTTTTGGGACAAAAACTGCTGGAAAAATTGGAAAACAGTATGGGAGAGATTACGTTTAGATCAACCTCTCATACCCTACAACAAGATAAATATCAAATTATAGGAAACTATAAGTTAATTAGATGAACATAGAATAGTATACCTTTCAGATCTATGGGAAAGGAAAGATTTTAAGACAAAGCAAGAGATAGAGTATTACAGAATGTAAAATAGATAATTTTGATTACATAAATTAAAAAGGGGTTGTACATATAAAATCAATGCCACCAAAATTAGAAGGGAGGCAACAAATTGGGAAAAAAATCTTTATAACAAAAACCTCTGACAAAGGTCTAATTACTCAAATTTACAAGGAGTCATATCAATTGTACAAAAAATTAAGCCATCTCCCAGTTGATAAATGGGCAAGGGACATGAAAAGGCAGTTTTCAGATAAAGAAATCAAAACTATAAATAAGCACATGAAAAAGTGTTCTGAAGCTCTTATAATTAGAGTAATGCAAATCAAAACAACTCTGAGGTACCATCTCACACATAGCAGATTGGCTAATATGACAGCAAAGGAAAGTTATAAATGTTGGAGGGGATGTGGCAAAATTGGTAAACTAATGCATTGCTGGTGGAGTTGTGAATTGACCCAACCATTCTGGATGGTAATTTGGAACTACTCCCACAAGGCTTTAAAAGACTGCTTGATCCAGCCATACCACTGCTGGGTTTATACCCCAAAGAAATAATAAGAAAAAAGACTTGTGCAAAAACCTTTATAGCCATACTTTGTGGAGGCAAAAAATTGGAAAATGAGGGAATGCTCTTTGATTAGGGAATGGCTGAACAAGTTGTAGTTTCTGTTGGTGATGGAATACTATTGTGCTAAAAGGAACAATAAACTGGAGGAATTCCATGTGAACTGGAATGACTTCCAGGAATTGATGCAGAGTGAAAGGAG
>NC_058130.1:664026768-664101324 GCF_016433145.1 Gracilinanus agilis
CAAGTTCATTTTCTTCATACGTAAAATGGAGATAATAATATCACCTATTTCCCAGGGTTGCGGTAGGGATAGTATGTGCACTATATTGGATAATATATATATATATATATATACATATATATATATATAAAGGACTTTGCAAACCACAAGGATAGATAGATATAGATAGATAGATGGATGGATGTAGAGATAAATAGATAGATAGATGGATAGATACATAGATACATAGATATATGAATAAATAGATAAATAGATGGATGTAGAGATAGATAGATGGATAGATACATGGATAAATAGATAAATAGATGGATGTAGAGATAGAGAGAGATGTAGATATAGATAGATGGATAGATACATAGATATATGAATAAATAGATAAATAGATGGATGTAGAGATAGATAGATGTAGAGATAGATGGATAGATACATAGATATATGGATAAATAAATAGATGGATGTAGAGATAGATAGATAGATAGATAGATAGATAGATAGATAGATAGATAGATGTAGAGATAGATAGATGAATAGATACATAGATACATAGATATATGGATAAATAGATAAATAGATGGATGTAGAGATAGATAGATAGATAGATAGATAGATAGATAGATAGATAGATAGATAGAACGTAGACGGGCAAAGAGATAGATGGCTTTGAATTCCAAACCACTACAATATCCACTCACTGCCTAAAATTAAAGGAAAAATGGTTATAAGGCCAGAGCTTAACCCACACTTCAGAATATTATGAATCTCTTCCCATGGAGTCAGATTTTACAATAGTGAAGGTGTCTTGTGTTTTTCCCTCATTCAAAAAGCTAACTTTAAACACAACAAAGCAGGGAATAGACAACAAAAAGCAAGTCAACAGCGACCAACGTGGTTCCCTTAGCAACTACACAAAGGGGAGTTTCACAGGGTACTTGAAAAAGTTACTCTAAATGTTAATGTAATATTCAATCACCCAGGATGCCAATGGTATAAATCCTTCATCATATACTGTCCAACTAATCCTTTTGGAGAGTTGACCAAATGCATCACAATATAATAAAATATATGTAATATAAAGTAACATAATAAAGAATGATTGTGCTGGATACTTAATAGAGAGCAGGCCCTATTGCCAGTTGCCCAACTCTGACACATACTGCTATGGTACCCCCATGGAAGTCACATATCTCAATGCACCAGGCAACTCTTTGGCAGTCTATGCCAAATCTATGGATTATTTTTCAAAATAATTTTCAAAGGCATAAAATAAAATATATGGGATGAAAAGAAATCAATTACAGTAAAATAGTTACCAAAATGTTAAGGAAAAAAAAGGTTATGAATCCTAGAGTTTTAACTCCTAGATAATCTAGACTGCAAAATCTCTTTTGGCATTAAACCCTATAACTCTAAAACTATAAATTTCAGAACAGGTGTCCATTTGCATTTTTAGAAGTGGTTTCCTTTCCTGGAGTTCCCTATGCCAGTGAAATCATAAGTTCCATCCATAAACAATTATATAGAATATAATAAATATTGCTCTATTCATCTTCACACAATATCAAGATCCAGAGAAAAGCCTCCCAGAACAAAAAGTGTACCCCTAGGGAGGATTTATGGGATGACATGGACAAGGGACAAATGGCATGGATGGATCACCATCTGCAGAGCTGAAAAGAGTACCCACATTGGGCAAGATCACAATCCCATAATATTAATATTCTTCTTTTTTTTTAACCCTTAACTTCTGTATATTGGCTCCTAGGTGGAAGAGTGGTAAGAGTGGGCAATGGGGGTCAAGTGACTTGCCCAGGGTCACACAGCTGGGAAGTGTCTGAGGCCGGACTTGAACCTAGGACCTCCAGTCTCTAGGCCTGGCTCTCAATCCACTGAGCTACCCAGCTGCCCCATTAATACTCTTCTTGAAGAGGCTATAGGAACGTTTCAATTTGTTTGGAGTCCTTTGATTTCTCTTAGATAATGGACCATTGGCCAAGACAACATTGCACCATCTCTTTGCTATAACTCTGCTACTGGTCTCCATTTCTAAGTCTCTCCATTTCATCTCCATTCTTTCCCCAGCTCCTGATGTTAACAGAGAACCCAAGTTAGCCCATTCTGGCTTCATCTGTGCTTCCTGACAGTTTAGTAAGGATTGTCCTGAGGACATCAGAGGGGCCACTGAAAGGGAACAATTCAAAGAAGAGAAGCCTCTGCAGTCCTTTGAAGCCCACGTCTTGTGTCTGGTAATACGTCCCTGAGCATCACCATTTGTGGCAGAACGTATTAAGTTTTCCTGTACCAGACGGCCACACAGAAACAGATGGACTTGACAGGGGACAATTCAATTCAACAAGCATTTGTATTTGTTTTGCCTAAATCTCATATTTAGTTATCTGTGAACATGCTGTATCGCACCCCCACCACAAGTTCCTTGGGGGCTGTCTCGCTTTGGTGTTTGTATTCTCATTACCTAGCAGAGTGTCTGGCACAGAGCAGACATTTAATAAATATTGTTGATTGATTGAGTCACTAGAGTATGTGCCAGATGCTAGAGATACAAAGATTTTTAAGTTCCTCAAGAAACTTACATTACCTGGGGCTTACGACATATAAACAGACAGAGGATGGGTTGAAGAGACAGAGACCCATAACCATTAGCTGTATCAGGAAAGGCTTCCTGTAGGAAGGGGCACCTGCACAGAGTGTTAAAGAATTCTAAGAGGTCTGGTGTGCTGGGCTATGCAGAAGGCAAGAGGTAGGAGCAACAAGGGAGGAGAGAAAGAACAAGCCCCGATTAAGTGCCTACTATGTGCCAGTCACAGTGCTAAGAGTTTTACAAATAGTATTCCATTGGATACATAGAACGGCTCTGAGAGGTAGGAATTATGATGAGCTCCACTGTACGGCTGAGAAAACTGAGGCAGAGAGAAATTAAGAGGTTAAGTGACTTACCCAGAGTCACACAGCCAGTAAGTATCAGAGCCAGACTTGGCCTCAGGTTTCTCTCTGACTCCAGTCCCAGCACTCTGGACGCTGTGCAACCTTAGCTAATTGGAGGAGGCCAGTTTGTTTGGAATCTAGAGTGTGGGAGGGTTTTCTCCCTCCAAATTAGCTATTGAAGATGAAAAACAAAGGATTGCAGGCTGGATTCCCAAGCAAGTTGAGGAAACAAACCATTTCAGAACTGAGTGCAAAAGCTGTATAGGCCTGGTCCATAAGCATCCTTTGTAGAGCAATGGAATGAGCAACCTCCAAGTAAAATACATCCAGAGTAGCTCAAAGTCAGCGCCATTTTTAAGTATTAGCAGCTCTGGAACACATAAAAGTTATATATAAATACATACAGCTTCCTTTAAGAACCAACTAAAATCCCTTTTATTACTTGGAAGTCTTCACCAATGCCTCATAATGTCCCTGTCCCTCTGTTAATGACTTCCAATTTATCCTGTTTATGGTTTGCTCTGCTTTTATTTTGTTTTCCTGTTTGCCTCCCCCATCAGATTCTAAGTTCCTTGAGGGCAGGGCTGTCTTCTGCCTCGGTATCCCCAGTACTTAGTACAGTACCTGGCACATAGCAATTGCTTAATAAATGTTTCAGTTCATTAATATTGATTGATCTCTTAACATTTATATGTTCATTTGTGTAAGTAAACATATATGTGTATATAAAGAATATCCAGTCAACATTTTAAGTGTATATTAAGTTCTAAATGTTTGCTTCAAAGTTATACTGCGTATCCTCCCTCTGAACTTCTTCCTGTACATTTTTTTAAAAATGTTTCAATAACATGACTTTTTCTTTGCTTTCTCTTTCTAGGCTCCTAGTGTGGTCTACTTGAACCTCTCCACACCCTCCTTTCCCCACTCCCAAATGTTTGGAACCTCCCTTTTAAAGAATAAAGATAGTCAAGCAAAACAACTGAATGCAAATGTCCCTCTCATCCCATCACCACTCAGACAGGAGATGGGGAATATTCCTTATCAAAGGTCCTCTGGAATCATGGCAGCTGGTATTTTAAAAGGGAATGCTAAAACCTAGTGATAAAGCAATAGCAATCATTCTTTCCTAGCTCTGAAATTTGTATTTTGGAGTTCATTGGTTTAATTTAAAATAAGAGGATGCTTTCTTTTAGGGTTGAAAATGTAGACTTAAATTTCCCAGTTATATGTACTACAAATAGACTGCTATTTAACGTTTCCTAATTAAAAAAAATCCTCATGAGAGGCATAGTGGAAGCAAGAAAAATCTGGGTTCAAATCCTTTCTTTACCACATTATCCTGGGCAAGTGGCTTAACATCTCAGTTCTCTGGACAACTATAAGACTTTAAGTTGTAGAAAATGTGCTTACCTGGATTGGTAAGAGGCCATCTCCTCCAGGAGTTCCAAAGGCCAATAAAAATGGCAGGTTCTGTCCCTTATCCCTAACCCATGATAACATGAGCTTTGGTATTCTTTAGTCATGTCAGACTCTTCTTGACCCATTTGCGGGGGGAGGTCAGCAAAAATAATGGAAGGGCTTGCCATTTCCTTCTCCAGCTTTACAGTTGAAGAAACTGAGACAAAGAGGATTAAGTGACTTGCCCAGAGTCACACAGCTAGTAAAGTAAGTATATGGGGTCAGATTTGAACTCAAGATGAATCTTCCTGACTCTAGGCTTGGAATTCTATATACTGAGGCACACTGTTGGCCCTCTGATGATTAGCTGTATTTATGTTACAAGAAAGGCTTCTATCAGTGTGGGACTGGAGTGAGAGGTGGTGTGGGCCATTACTAGGAAGTAACTACAGTATAAAAGAAATAAGATAGTCAAAACAGGGAAAAATTTCATTTCTTTATATGTCCATCTTAAAATGGTTTCATCACTGCAAAAGTCATGTGCTAAAGCAAGTGAATGAATCTGTAGTGGACTATGGGAACTTAATCCTCTATGCTATTTCAATCCAAGCAACAAGGAGAGGAATGTCCCACTGAAGAAGTGGCTGGTTTTCAATCCACATTCCTTTTAGTCTGGACTACTCCAATCCCTTATCTGGAAGTGGGAAGAAGGCAGTCCAGATTGGGAGGGTGGAAGAAATCTATCTCAATGTTTTGTTTTGTTTTAATTTCCAGAGGAGCAGGCTTTCTTATAACCACAGCAAGCGTCAGAATTGAGTTTAAGGACCCCAAAAAGTCACTCAAAACATGGTTATTTTTTTCCTTTTTAATGTTTTGGAAAGAAATGCTCTTTTTTTCTTTTTTCTGGATAGTATATATAGGAGATCTCTTACTCCTGGATACACTCAAAGTATTTGGGAATTTCTTCAGTTGATTCTTGTGACTTTTTTCTCTCCTCTTCCTTCTCCCATTACTCACATTCCTGCCCCTCTAAGGCCATATAAGAAGTCACATTTATATATATTTTTAAATGAAAGCTTAATCTTACATAAATGTCTGCCTCTAATCAATGTAGGAATGGCCTGAGATGATTTTTCAGGGGAACAGTCCCTGACCATCTTCCTCTGGGAGAAGTCAAGGGTTGTGTTGGATGAGGCAGATGCTATAAATAAATCATGGATTTCTTGAAGTCCTTTTATAGTCTCTAAAGTACATTTGAATTCAGAACCAATTAAAGGGATTCCAAGCCTGCAAGATAATTACATGTAGCTGCCTCTCCATGAAAGTCAGAGTCCAAGGATTTTTCTTGAAGATATTCTCTAAGTACTTTCCAGTTCCAGGAGTCTACGTCCACTGGACTACCCTCTCTGACAATGTCTGGTGTACATGGCTATTTGAAGCTAAAAGATCTAAAATACTCACTCTGAATTATTGAATTATTCAGGCAAGCTTTCCCATTGTCTTTTTGTAATTCTCAATACAGTCAGAGTGGTGCTTAGAAATGTAGAGCTGGTCAGAAGACATCCAGGTCTAGCTCTGCTACCAAGTAGTTGTGAAAAAGCAATGTGATTTACTAGAGAGAATGGTATTCTTTAGAGTCAGGAAAGCCTGAGTTCAAATTCTGCTGTAGACATTTACTAGCTATGTGATCACGGGGAAGCCACTTAACTTTTCTCAGTCTTAATTTCTTTATCTGCAAAATGGGGATGATCAAAGCACCTACCTTAAAGAGTTGTGAAGATAAAATATGTCAGTAAGTCATTTTGCAAGTCTTTGAACACTATTATTACTACTACTATTATTATTATTGCTATTGTTGTTTACTCATATGGCTTATCTCTTTTCTAGACAGTCAGTTGCATGGGTACAAAGACTATATTTTATTTTGATTTCGCGTCTCACCCAATGATCTTCAGGCACCAGGTACTTAAAAAAAGCTGTAGCATAGAATTGAGACTTGGTAAGTGACCCAGCCTCCCTAGAATTAACTTGGAGTACTTTTCATCTCAAACATTCTATTGTTCTATGTTATCATTCAAAAATATTATCAAGCCCCTAATAGCACATGAGGAGGGGATAGTAGGCACTGATTGCCCAAATCAGACTCCATTATATTTCCTAACTAGGAATTCCCTAGACTGTGATAGAAGATGGTTTCCTCTTCTTCTTGAAACCCAGCTACAGACTTTCACCTGACTATAAAACAATATTGCTGTTGATAATTAACAGGATATTCAAAGACTAAGTCAATGTGGGTGTAGTTTAAGGAATTCATAAAAAATTTCATTTTGGCCACGTAGGGGGGTGGTTTGTACGAGAGTCTAGCCAGAGGAATTTCCGGGGTTTGTGACATTTTATGAGATCTAGGAGAAGTTTGGGGGTGGGGAGGAAAGAGTGCTCTGAACACTGAATTCTAGACCAGAGAACCAAGATTGCTAAGCATTCCATTGTGTTAACAAGTGATTGCACAGTGATAGAGGGAGAAGCTCAACCCAGGAATGAACTTATTTGGACATCTGCCACTCTTTATTTCCATCTTCACTTTCCTCCCTCTGGCCTCCTCCTAACACTGTTCACCCCCATCTTTGTCCTCCAGATCCAGGACCAGAATTCATGTTGTCTGACAAAATGGGCCTCCTTCTACTATATGGCAGCGATGACAATGACGGCAATGATAAAAGAAAAAGGACTCTTTGGACCACCCATAATGGGAATTAATTCTATGTTTCCTTCTCCTTGACTTACGGAGCAAGGAAATTTCCACATTTACCAAGCATCTCTCATCAATCAATAATCTACAGAAGCAGAGAGCCATTCCAGGAAAACATGGCCACCTCAACCTCATTACGTCTGACGCGTTGCTACCGAAGCATCCTCATCTTGGGGCCTGACCCCCGCCGACGTGGCTGCCAAGGAAACTCTTTCTGAAAGGGTTCTCTGATCTAATCACTCCTTCTTTGCAACCCTGTAGGAATCCGGTTTAAATAATACTACTATTTCAGGACCGTACAAGCTAGCTCTGGAACAACACAGTCGCTTCTGGGAAGGTCATGGGCTTGCTCTATCGAATCGATTTCCCTATGGCGCCCACCTTTTCCTCACCCTTTACACCGTTTCTAATAAGCACCGTGCTCTGCATGTATGAACTCTTCGATAAATTTTGTTTACTAGCTTCAAATGAATTCTGAGCAACATGAACAATGGGGTCCCTCCACCTTTTCTGTCTCTACTTTGAAGCATTCTTCATCTTCACTCTAATTAACTTCACATGCCACCCAAATCTCACTCATCTCGGTAAGATCCGAGAGAAGCAAAGCATTGGCAAGGGCCTTTGATGCCCTTCACCCTGTCTGTGGAACTTCATCTGACAGATTCAAACAGATAGAAATAAATCAACTCTTTTACTCTCCTAGAAAAAATAATTTTATAAAACATAATTCTATTAATTAATTCTCTATAAGAATCTCTATGTAGCAACAATTTGGGTGGGGGGAATACTCTGATAACCCAGTGGCTGGACAATTATGGTGTCCAATTTATATATATTGGACTAATTTTTTACTAGGTCCTCTAGCTTTGTCTGGTGAAATAAATATAGTTATCCCTTCCACATTGCAACTTTACCCATCACAGTTTTAATGCATCCTGTGTTGGCATTAGAAATTAAATGGAAATTTGGGGTGGGTGCAGAAGCCACAGATGACAAACAAGGGCCAGTAAATGAAATGGAAAAAGTTTAGAAACTAAGAAATGCATACTTAATCCAAAATTGAGAATAAGGTACTATTAACACATTCTATAAAAGAAAAAGAAAAAAATTCTTCTCTGGTAGGAAGGGAGAGCCAAAAACTTTTATGTGAATTTTCCAAATCAAGGGGGCACTGCAACCCTAACCCCCTTGATATGGAAGGGATGACTGTATATTTTTTTGCAGTTGAGTCAAGGCCATTCAATGTCATTGTTCCATGCTCCTATTCAAATCCAATGTTTTTTTCTTGTTCACTGGAGAGGGTGTCCAATGCCAGCTTTGAAAGCAAGAAAGTTTATTTGACTTGGTTCTTTATACACAGGAGACTGTTTTCTAGATTCAGAAGGAACTAAGTTCTTTAGTAAATGAAATGTTCAAGAGAATAAAGAGGGAAAAAGGCAATGTATTAGACACCCATACATAGATGAAACAGAAGACTTGGAGAAACAAAGGCAAAAGGATCTGTGAACCATTGGTTTAGAGCTAGAATAGACCCTTGAGGATCCTTATGTGCAATGTCTTCATTTTACAGATGTCTTCATTTACAGAAACAGGCATAAAAAAGGTGAAGTGATTTGCCCAAGGTATCTCAGCAATGAAATATCTGAGGCAGGGTTTGAACCCAAATCTTTCTGATTCCATGTCTAGTGAAACAATTTATTCACTAATCCATGCTAGTTGCACAGAGGCTCTAAGAGAACTAAGAATCATCTTAATGGGGTGAAGTATTTAAAAGATTTATTCATTCAAAAAATAATAATTACAGTGTATTATCAGATATTTGGGGCAGCTAGTGGCACAGTGTATAGAGCACTGGGCTTCAGACATTTACTAGATATGTGATCCTGAGCAAATCACTTGCCTCAGTTTCCTCATCATTAATATGAGCTGAAGAAAGAAATGGCAAACCAGTCCAGTATCTTTGCCAAAAAAAAAAAAAAATCTGAAGAACAACAAAAATCAGTTATTTAGAATTCCTAAAGGAAAAAATACATCTTTATTTTAGCTAATCTCTCTGTGTTCATCTCAGGCACTTTCATGTTGATCCTATGTATGTACAGTCCCCTTTCTTGAGGTTTTTCAAAATGGGAGAATTAAGAAACAAAGGAGATCAAGGTAGAATTAAAGAGAAGACCTCCTCCCTTCCTCCTTCTCACCCTTTGCCAGCTGCCTCCTTTTTCCCTTGCCATAATGGCAAACTGCACTCAAATAACTCCTGAATTGCTAATACTTTATTTAACTAATTAGCAAATTTTTGCTTAGGAGCCCAGAATCTCTAGGAGCCTGGAATTTCTAGCTATGGCTGACTGATAGAATTTGAGAGAGAATGAAAGAGAAGCAGACAGTAAGAGTGTGTTTGTTCCCATGGGGGGTTGGGGAAAGAGGCCCAGGGTAGGTAAATAGGAAGGTAATCCAGGCCAAATCCAAGAGCAAAGGTCAATGCGAGAAGAGGCAGCACAAGGGGCCACAAGTCACACTAAGCTTTGACCTTCAGTTTTCTTAATTTCCTAGCAGAAGATAAATGTTTGGGAGTTAAGAGTTCAGAGAGCTGGTTTCAATTCTCAGAATTTCTCCTCTTCTTCTCTTTCCCAAATGCTAACTCATCCAGTAGACAACAACCACGACAGCGAGACACCTCAGACCACCAAGTCAAATAAGGAGTAGCCGAAAGACTGGAGATGTTTATATCAGAAAAGAGAAAACCTCAGGGATTCAAAGAGTCCAGTTAACTGAAGGGCTGTCATGTAGAAAGGGAATCTGTTTGGACCCAAAAGGAATAAAAAATAAATAAACAAACAAACAAACAAACGAATGAATGAATGAATAAATGACTGAGTGTGTGTGTGTGTGTGTGTGTGTGTATAGGCAGTTGGTGGTTCAATGGTAAGATCACTGGACCTAGAGTCAGGAAGACCTGAGTTCAAATCACCCTTGGACTATTACTATGTGACTCTTAAGTCAAGTAACCTCTGCCTGAGTTCCTCAGTTGTAAAATGGGAATAATAATAATAATAATAATAATAATAAACTACCTCTCAGGGTTATTGTAAGGATTAAATGAGATAATATGGGTAAAGTGCTTGGCACAATGTTGTTGTTATTATATTAGTCTCATTTTACATATGAGGAAACTGAGGCAAAAACAGGGTTAAATGACTTGCCAAGGGACACACTATTAAGTGTCTGAAGCCAGATTTGAACTAATAATTAGAACTATCCAAAAGGTAAATCAGATGCCTCTCAGAAGAAGAGATACTGGGTTCTCTCTCACTATACATCTTTAAATGGGTAGCAAGTGTCAGGGGTGTTTGTGTTTGGGATTCCTGCTTAGAGATAAGGGTTACTTTTACATGTCCCCTGAGGTCCCTTCCAACTCTCTCTCTGTTCCTCTCTGTCTCTCCTCTCTCCCCCTCCCTCATCCTTCCCTCCCTCTCTCTCTGTCTGTCTCTCTCTCTCTGTCTGTCACTCTGTCTCTGTCTCTGTCTCTCTCCCCCCCCCCCCCCCCCCCACCTCTCTGGACATCTTGATCAGAAACTCAGAAGAGGTCCAACTCCATCTGTTACAAAGTTGAGTCAAGCAACATAAGTTTTCCTTGAATGTATCATGAAAACCTCCAAAGATAATCAGTCTCACCTGTTTAAAAAGAATTGCTCTGGAGTGCTTCGCACCGACACGAGCGTGTGAAGCCTTCCAGGGCGTACTCTCAGCTTAAGCCGCCATGTGCAGGCATGTACTTCTCCTTAGCACGTGTGTGCCAGCCATCCCTTCCCAGGAGCCGTAAAGCAGCCTCCCCGGGTTATCACTGCCTCCATGTAGCCTCATAAAACTTTTAGGGATTTTCTCGGCTCGCATCTTACTCTGTTTCACCCTCACCACCTCTGCCTTGAGTTTCTCCTTTCTCTCCAGGCTACTTCCGTGACATGGTCTCCCCGTGCCAAGGTTTACAGTAACGTTCTAATCAGACAGCCTGGTAATTGGAGGCTCTTCTGCAGTGTAACCCAAGTCTGTTCTGTAAGCCGACACGAGCTAGGAGCACTTTTACAGCAAGAGGCCAAAGGAGGGAATAAAGAGGAGAAAATACACAGTAGAGAGGTATGAGGGGGGGAAAGGCCGAGGCGGTCCAGTGTCATGAAGAAGGACATCATCATCATGTGTATTATCATAACAAATAATAATAAGAAGAAGAAGAAGAAGTAGAATATCAGTTTGGGCCTGGGATTGACCTGATGTAGGGAATTTCTCAGAAGAAAACTCCCCCTACCAAGACAGGGACACAACAGCCCTGAAACACAGAGACTTAGCGAGGTGCCCCGGACACTGAAAGATGAAATAGATTGCCCAGGGGATCCCAGCATTAGACAGTGAGTTCTTTGACAGAAGAGGCTGTCTTCAACCTTTGTTTATACTGCCAGCTCTTAACACAGTGCTTGGCATATAGTAGGGATTTAATAAATGCTTGGGTGATATCCAAATAAACTCAAGCAATAATGTCTACAAAGACATCTGCGTTAGTCAAATGGTCAAGTCATGAAAATTTATTTATAGAAATAGAGAAGTTCAGGGTAGCCATAAAAATCAGGTCATGGCTACCAAAAACAACCCCAAAAAATCATCCTCAAGGCTAGACTTATTAATTAACATAGAGTTAATGAGGAACTAGTAGAAACTGAATGTCCTATCACTTCAAGTTGCAAATATTTAGTCTGACAGAATGCTTATAAAGGCATGATCAGATGGCCATAATTATATATCCAAAGCTCACAATCCTACACAAATGACAAATTCCCCATACTGAAAACACAAGCCCCCAAATACATGGAAAATTCAAAACTGAAAGCACAATGTAATTAGAGAAACATTAGACAAAACTATTACTCACAATCACCTAAAGAGAACAGTCCCATCAAACTTTTAACTCAATATTTTTAATAGATGTCTCCATATTTAATGCTCTTATCATCTAAACTTCATGAAATGAAAATTTGCTGGAGAAATCCAAACCATATGGGAGCAGGAAGTAATATATATCACCTCCATCGTTCTGTTTGCCACTTCTGAATATGCTTTCAGTGAGCCTGCTACATAAGAGAGCTTCCATCTCAACATTCTGATTTAATTATGTAAAGTGATTATGTTATCCATCTGTACAATGAATGGCCAACCATTTAAATATGAAAGAATAATAAAAAGTTGATTTCCATGGAAATGTTTCTATCTGAACTTCACCAAACAAAAAAAAATGAAGATATTTAGTAAGAAATAATAATAATAATAATAATAACAATAATAATAATTTGCCTAGGTTCATATAATCACTAGGCCCAGGGAGGTAAACTCAATAGTCCAGGGTAACACAAGAAACAGAGTGAGAAGTGAGATTCAAACTCAAGTCTTCTGATTCCAGATAGAGTGAGAAGTGAGATTCAAACTCAAGTCTTCTGATTCCAGAGTCAATGTTCTTTGCTTGAAATATCTAGCATTTATACAATTTAAGGTTTAAAAAGCACTTTATATATGCACTCAATATTCATCTGATCATCATCATTAATAACCTGATAGTGCAAATACTGCATTTATTACTGCATATTATGTTATGGGGGGTGATTCCTGGAAAAGTTCAGGGTGATCTAGATAAGGCCAAACCCTAGGTTAGAAGGCCAGCAGGAGAGGGTGAAAAAGAGAAAGTGATCAGAGTACAAGGGTGGGACACGGGGAAGGTGTTCTGAGGAACTAATAAAGCAGGACAACTGGATACGGTAATTACTTCTATTTCATTTAACCCTTAAGGTTGGGCTACCAGTCCTTCTCTCAGTCCAGAGGCACTTAAAGGAAGGAGGAAAAGAAAAGCATAATGTGTGTGTGTGTGTGTGTGTGTGTATGAATAATATGAGGTGGATGAGGTGGGAAAGAAGGGTATTTGGGGTCAATAAAAAGATCAACAGGCAGTTAAGATTGCCTACTGCCTTTGATGAAGTCTATCGACATTTTTTCCGCCTTCCCATCCCTCTCTTCTTGTTATTCAGTCATTTTTCAATTTGTTCCACACTTTTTGACCCCATTTAGAGTTTTCTTGACAAAGATAGTGGAGTAGTTTCAGTGACTTGCCTAGGGTCACACAGCTTGTAAGTGTCTGAGGTCAGAAATGAATTTGGGAAGAGGAGTCTCCCTAACTCAGATATGGTACTCTATCCACTGAGCCACTCGTCCACCATGTATCAACCCCGGCCTCTTCATGTGATGGATGAGTTAAGAAGCATACACATCTTTATGTACTTTACTAACAATTAGTCCAGTAACTTTATCTCCATTATACAGATGAGAAAACCAAAACCTAAAAACATTATATGTCTCCCCCAAAACAACTTTAATACTCTTTAATAGCTGAGCTAGCTAGATCTAAAACCCAGGTCCTCTGTGCACTAAACATCCCTGCCTCCAGGACTTGAGTATAAAGAATAAGGAACTTAATTAAGTCTTCATTCCACAAGCCTTCTCTAGCTACCCCCCCCATACCTGGAATCCTCTCCCCACTCTGATCTAGCTTCTGATGTCCCTGGCTTTCTTTAAGTCCAAACCAAAACCCCACCTTGTACAGGGAGCCTTCTCCAAGCTCCCTTTAATCCCAAGGCCTTCCTTCTATTATTTCCTACTTATTCTGATATAGCTTACTCTCTCTCTATTTATATCTATGTTGTCTCCCCCATTAGACTGTAAGTTTCTTGAAGGTAGGGACTGCCTTTTGTCTCTTTTTGCATCCTTAGCACTTAGCACAGGTCCTGGAACACAGTAGGCACTTAATTAATAGTGATTGATTAGTCAACTGAAATGTCTTTTTCTTTGTTAGGCACAATGCTGAAAACACATCTCCATCTGGGTCCTACTTGGTTATAATGAAAAGAAAAAGAAAGAGAAAAAAAGAAAAAGAAAAAGGGAAAAGAAAAGAAAAGAAAAGAAGAGAAAAGGAAAGGAAAGGAAAGAAGAGAAAAGAAAAGAAAAGAAGAGAAGACAAGAGAAGACAAGAGAAGAGAAGAGAAGAGAAGAGAAGAGAAGAGAAGAGAAGAGAAAAGAAAAGAAAAGAAAAGAAAAGAAAAGAAAAGAAAAGAAAACACAGCTACTCTCTCCTACTATCAACTCCTAGCTCAAATCCCCAAGACCAGATCACATGATCCAGTATTAAATAACTTGCCCATGGTCATCCAGGTAATAAAAAGCATCGCAGGTGTCTGAACCTGGGTCTTCTCACTCTGAATCCAGTACTTTTGAGTTCCCATTTTTCAACTACACCATATTATTACCTATGCACAGAGCCACCTCTCTAGTTAATATTTTCAGAAAAATATTAGGCCCAGAGTATTCTTCCAGGGAGGTGAATGGGCTTGTTGAACTCTAGAGTAATACAAGAACATAAGTTTCAAAGCTTTTATAGGAGGAAGGGATCAGCTCATCTAACACTGTTTTGGAGAATTTGCGTCAAATTGACATTCCAATTTCAGGACTGTACATAAAACCCCATTCAATTATTTAGCACTGTACAGATTTTACATAACTCTTGAAGTTAGTGACTCAATTCATTTTCCTTCGAACTACAAGACAGATTAATCTAAAATGAATTAAGACAGGCAACCAGAAGTAATGCGAGGGCAGCCAGTAAACATTCTTTAAACTCCTGGATCAGTAAGCAGCTTAAGGGCCCCACTCTCACTGGCCACTGCCTGTGCTCAGTAAAGATTGGAAAACTGCACTGGGGTTTTTTTGACATTAGCCCCCCAAAAATAAGCTTTCTGAGGGTCCTGGATGTAAGCTCTCATCTTCTTTTGACAGGAATACATCATTTCTGCACAGAAAGCAAAAGTCATTCAGTGAGGACTATATGACCCTGGAATCCAGAGTTCAAAACAATGAAATGCTAACAGCACCACATTTCTCTTAAACTAGGGTTTGACAAGGTAAACAGAGAAGGAGGAAAAAAAAAACTTGAACATGGCATAATTAGAATGACCAAGTTTGGCCCTAGAGAAAAAGTGTTAAGAAAAGGTACCTCATACCCTCTGTGGAAGCAATAGTGGCCAATGGAATGTGGAATGTTACATACACTATTAAAAAAAAAAGTCTTTGTGGTTTAGATGGAACTGCATTTTGGGGGGAGGGATACACTTGGAAAGTGATATTAAAAAAACAAAAAGGCATCAAAAATAAGATAAATATTTTAAAATGAAAATAAGCTAAAACTTGAACATATTTTTGCATATTCTGATGTCAAGATTACTTTTCACTCCAGGTTATGCCAACCAGGCTTGAATTCTTAATACCAACATCAGTCAGTCAATAATTTATCAATAAATTTATCAATCACTTACTCCATGCCTGGTACTGCCCTAAACACTAGAGATTACAGTCCTTGCCTTGGAGATGCTCACAAATTAATGTGGGAAATAATTTGCAAATAACTATGTACAAACAAGTTAGTTGGCAGCAAGAAGCACAATATAATGGTCTCCAAAGAATTAAAAAATGGTTATCACACAGAGGCCAATGACATGAGTAGATTATGGCATGTAAACAATAAAACATTCCAAAGAGGAGTAAAACGGTCATCAAGGAATTTTATGATAGGATGATCCTGACGAGATGAGGGCAAGGTGTAATAGGTAGACAGTCAAATGCTGCACCGGGATGACAGCAGAGAATGCGGAAGGCTTCCAGCACAATGCATGGGCCCCAGCTAACAAATTTGTGTGGGCCCCACTAACAAACTTGTGGCAAGACACAGAGGAGAGATGCAAGGAATAGGCCTGCCTGGATGGATCCCAATCCCCAATCTCCACTGTTGCAAGGGTCTTCTGAAACAATGAGATCATAGATCCATTTGAATATATTGGCCAAAAGGGTCAATAATGAAATGCTAGCCCCAAGCACAGAAAGGATGAAAGAGGAATAATGGAATATTAGTTCAGAACAAAATTAAGAAGAGGAGCTTCTTCTCACACAGGTACCCCTGATAATATACTATACTACCTCTCTCGTCTCATCATCATGATCACCACCATCATGAATAGGCACCAACCACAGAAAGTAAACCAAGTTCTCCCTTGGAACAAAAATTTCGAAAAAGAGCTCTTTGCACAGAAGGAGAAAGGTTCTATCTACTCACTGGAAGAGATGACAATGCAGTGAGAATTCTGCCTCACAAAATAAAAATGTTTCCAAAAATTGTTTCTACGAGAACTATTAGGATCAAGTACAAATTCTGAATTCATGAAATGAGGAAAATGGTCTTCCCTTTTCTAGGTTACTCTTAAGAATAGGATTTAGCATAGTCTATCGAAGATTTAAAAGTATAATCTTACTTGAGGAAAGGAAAAAGAATTAAATAACCTCCTCAAGTCAGCTCCTCAACTACACACTACATACTCCTCAAGTCAAACCCATCTTACCACTGGCTGCCAGAATCATATAAGAATTGGGAGGAACCTCATTGCCCATCTGCTTATTCCAAAAATAATCCCCATTTCCTTGTAGGGTTACCTTTCATTTATTCCGTACTTATATAGTTTTTACTAACATAGAAATTCTTCCTCCACCATTAGAATATAGACCGCATGAGGGCAAGAAGTTTTTTGCTTTTTTCCTTTTATCCTCAGCTTTAAACACAACACCTGGATCTAGTAAATGCTTAATAATCACAAGCACTTAATAAATGTTTGTAGATTGATCCACTGGATTAACTGAGTTCACCCAATGGTCATTTGTTAAGTAACTACAGTGGGCAAGGCAGAGAAGTAAAACATTATTGAGTCTTGTGTAGCTTTTAGCTGAGAAAGAATATGATACAAGCAAATATGGAATCATATAATAATAATATTAAAATTTTGTAACATGAGATAGGAATAATCCAGGGGTCTGAGTAAGAAAAGTTTATTGCTAAACAAAGGATTTTTCCTTCCATTCAGAAGAAGAAAAGATTGCAAGACTTTCTAGTTGAGTTATCTCAGCTGGGTCCTGAAAGATGGGATGGGGATTATAGGGAGGGACAAACATTGTTTATGCTGTATTTGATTGGGTTAGACTAAATATGGAACCACTAAGTCATGACTAAGTGAAATTTCTCTCCACTTCACAGAGCCTTGCACATAGTAAATGTTTATAAAATGTTTGCTGAATTCCAATATCCCATCTTTGTATGCTGATTATAAGGAGCATGTCCTGGCTGGCCAGGGTTAATAATAGAACCCTAGTTAGCATTTAAACAATAGATCTCCATTCTGAAAGCTTTCATCTCTTGCAAGCCTCCAGGGTTTATATAAAATAGAGAGGTTATTTTCTGTCTTTTTTTACCTGAGGAACCCAGGTGACCAAATTTGCCTCAGGTCCCAGAGGAAGTCAGTGTAACAGGCAAGGCTAAGGCTCAAGAGTTCCTGGCTCCACTTTCCCATTCACATCTCCCCTCACCTTTTGGCAGACACACTCAGAAAACATCCAGACATTCTCTAACCACAAATTCTGAAGCCAACTCTCAACCATGCACAAAAACAGGACAGCAATTCAGGGAACAAAACTGGTATCAGATAAAATACATCATAATTGGAAGATTACATTCCTCATTATAGCCCAATATGGTTTTTCAAATTATCAAAGGGACTCCAATCTGCAAGATCTTAATTTAAAGCAACATAATTCAGGACCACGAGGAACTTAATTGAGGACTAGGAAACTGTTTTCAACTTAAGTGGTTCTACATAGGCTCATGCAATATCATGTACACACATGTTTAAACCACCTGACATTTAAGGCATCTGGATTTAGCTCTGACCTGGAAGGAAGGAAGGAAGGAAGGAAGGAAGGAAGGAAGGAAGGAAGGAAGGGAGATTCCAAATAGTCAAACAAGGAGTGCCCTCTCCAGATTTTCCTCTTAGTGTCTGATGGTGCTACCATTTATCAGATTGCTTCACTGAAATGTCACAAAGGAAATTAGTTTAGTTAATAGCAGAGGACTATTTTGTTGTTGCTGCTGCTGCTATGGCTGGGGTCGATTTCCACACTTCAACTGCCTGTCGACAACGATCATGAAAATGTCAGAAAGACAATATGCACAAACACACACACGCACACTTTTTACTAAAATCTTGCCTCTATGTTCCACCCTTAAGTGAAAATGATGGATCCTCCAAGAGCCAAGGGGACAGAGTACAAGCTCTGACAGATCCTCCACGAAGCTGGAACAGCTCTGAATTCAGGCACAGCTACAGACCCAAGTCTGTGAGGGCATATCTGTGTGTGTGTTTGTGTTTCCCATCTGGCTCCAGCATCTTTCCATGAAGATTACCAGACCTACTTGACTGTTCACCATCAGAGCCATCTCATCTCTCACTTTCATCCTTTGGGAGTTTTTTGGGTTGTTTTTGATTCTTACAACCCTAACCTTCTGTCTTAGGAACCAGGGATTCTAACACAGAAGAGGCTCAGGGCTAGGCAATTGGGGTTAAGTGATTTGCCCAGGATCACAGAGCTAAGAAGTACCTGAGACCAAATTTGAACCCAGGTTCTTTCTACTCCGATTTCCATCCTTCATGCAATTTGTCTCAGATTGTCTCTCATAAGTGTTTTCTCCTTTCAGAGGTCTTTCTTCTCAATTATGAGTGCCCTCTTGCTGTCCCCAAATTTATATTTATAGATAGTCTAATAATACAGTCTAAATACAGTCTAAAACACAGAGATGTCAATATAGGTTTGTGTGTACACTTAGTGTTGACTTCTCTGTGGACACAGTATATATACCCCAAAGTAGACTCTCTGTTCCTTGAGGGCAGGGACAATCTTATTTCTGTCTCTGCCTCTAGTCCCTAGCAGATGCTTCATTCATGTTTGAATTGAATTGTGGAAGGGAGCTGGGAAAGAAAAGTGGCTGAGGGAGGCCAGGAGGTTACCTGCAGGTGATATTTTTTGTTGTTGTTGCAGGCACAGCAGCTCATGACCCCATCCACTAAATCAAGGAAGGGTCTAGATCAGGATTCAGGTGGGGAAAGCACTCAAACCGTGCTATCAGGGAGGCTAACATCTGGATGTTAAACTCTTCATTTCCTAGGTCCTTCTGTTTAATTGGGTATTGGGAAATCCTGACTCCCATGATAGGACCCTAAGAGATTAAAGTTTCAATTTTGAGTATCCACAGGCTCCTCGCTTCAGAGCTGGAAAGGATCATGACAATCATGCAGTCCAACTTCATTTTACAGATAAGGAAACTGAGGTGTAGAGGAATGAAGTGCTTTATCCAGGGACACACAGCTAATGTGTCAGAGGTAAGATTACATACCCTGAATTCACTTTAGTTTTCAAGAGAAGGAAAAAAAAAGAAAAAAATACACACAGAGACACACACACACACACACACACACACACACACATATATAAATATAAATTAAAAATATATATATATATATACATTTCCCCCTACAACCTCAAATAGCAAAGAGATGACAATATCACACTTTTCTCCCTCCTCTCCTCCTGCCCATGGAGATACAGGTATAATTTAGTAATAGTGCCCTGCTTCTCGGGTGCAATTAAAAACGGCCTTCATTACTCCTGCGAATGGGCGTGTTTTATAGCGCTGCAATCTATGGTTCAATAAAAAAGCCACTACTGCACCTATCATGGCAAAGGCTGTAAAAAGTGATCAATGTGCTGGAGCACCAGGAGAACCGTGGCAGACAGAGAAATTTCTTAAAGAAATATGCACAAGACTGCTTAATGGCAATGGTTTCCAACATCTGAACTTCTTTCATTTAAGAAACCTTTGTTTCTTCCCTTAATTGATACTCTTTCTCTTTTCAATTAGCAAATGGAAACAAGGTTTAGTGATATAGAAGGAGAAAAAGATGGATACAGACATACACATACACATACGGCTATATATGTACATATGTGTATATGTGTATATATATATATATAATATTTTGGCCTAGAAAGAGAAAGAAATATAATCACTTCAAATAGCTCTTCTTTCCAAGAAATCCTTGAGGGTTTCTTCATTTGTTTATTTGTTTGTTGAGCTTTTTGGGTTTTTTTTTTGTCAGGGAGGGGGTATAGAGAAAGGTTTTTTGTGTTTTTTTTTAACTTCCTAGACAACTTGTTTTGGGTTGTTTTTTAGATCCTTGCCTTCTGTTTAATAAGAACTCTAAGACAGATGGGCAAGAGTTATAGGGTTAAATGACTTGTCCAGGGTCACTCAGCTAGCAAGTATCTGAGACCAGATTTGATTCCAGGTCTTCCAGGACCTGGAACTCTCTCCACTAGGCAACCTGGCTGCCCCACCAATTCAGTGAGAATGAGACCTTTCTAGCAATACTCCGAAATTGTGGGTTGTGGTTCCAAATGAGGAAACCCCCAATACAAGGGAAAGAACACCAAATTTTGAAGTTAAAGGACCTGGTTTCAAATGTAAGCGTTGCCCCTTAATTAGCTCATGGATCTTAGGCACTGTGCCTCAGTTTACAATCTTGAACTTCCTCAATTTCTAATGCCATCAAGTCAAAAGAAGTTATTGAGTGTGGTATAGGACTTGCAGCAAATGATTCTAAGAGGTAAAGAAGGTGGCTTTTTAGCATCATATAAAAGATTGTAGCTATGTGGTGAACTGGATAGTGCATAGAACCTGGGGTCAGGAAGACCTTGGTTCAAATCTGACCTCTGCATCTCATTAGTTGTGTGACCCTGGACAAGCCACTTAACTAACTACTCTTCTTCTACAAAATGAGACTAAATATCAATAATATAAAATAGATATATCCTTAATAGCACTTACCTATCCCTCAAAGTTATAAGGATAAAATAAGACATTTACAGAGTGCTTTGCAACCCTTAAAACACTATATAAATGCTAATATTTTAATTTTGTTGAATGATGCTAGGTCTCAGCTTGGATTATCCAGTTTGTGGTGGATTTTACATCTGGAGTCTCCTTCCTCCTCTCTCGGGGTTCTGGACTTTGAACTATTTTAGTTAAACTCAGAGAGTAATGAGGGCATGATTTTCTTAAATTTATTAGTAATCATGACTTTTGGACCTGCACAGTTTAACATTTTTATTAATATGTGGATGAAAGCATAGAATGTCAAGTTTTTTAAACTTACAGATAACACAAAGCTGGGAGAAATAGCTAACATACTAGATAAAAGGGTCAGTTGGGGAAAGAAATTAGTTGCCTAGAATTCTGGGCCAAATCTAATAAAAGTACATTTATTCCTATTAAATTTCAACTTTTATATGGGAGTAAAAAACTTCAACTTCACAAGCTCAAGAATAGGGAGACATGGGGAGATAAAAGTTCATCTGAAAATGAACTTGGGTTTTTAACACCTCTCATGCAAGGTCATGTTGAGTCAAGAGTACAACAAAGGAGTCAAAAAAAATAATAATGAAAAATTAGGCTGCTGCAATGTGAGAGGTAGAGGGCCAGAACCATGTAAGATGAAGAAATCCATAGGTTCCCCATAATCTGGTCTAGTTGGATTTCACCTGGATTACACATATCAGTTCTGGGTGCCATGTTTTAGGAAAAAAATTAAATATCAGGATAGTGATAGATCAGAAATCATGACATATAAAGATTTATTGAAGGAACTGATGATGCTTACCTTGGAGAAGTCTCCTGGGGAAGGGGAGGGAAAGGGGCAGTAATAGTCCTTCAAGTAGTTAAAGGATGTCATATGGAATAGGAATTTGATGCCTTCTGCTTGGCCACAGGGGACAAGGCTAGGCATAATGACTGAGGCTATAATGAGGCAGATTTAGGTTTAAAGAAAAGAAAAATTTCTTAACAAGCCCAAAACTGAAAATCAAGAAGCAACACATTTCCTTTCACTAGAGGTTTTAAAGAAAAGGCTCATCACATATAAGGGAACCATATGGTTGTACAGGCATAGATTGGACTAGCCAGTTCCTTCCACCTCTGTGATAAACATAAGAGGTCTTGGTGGGGAAAGTTTGGTAAAATTTGTTTCAAATTATCAGAGAATTGGTTTTAAATTCATATTCTCCCTATTCCCTTCACTACAGAGGGTTGCCAGCTTACTATATTACCAAAGAATCTTCTATATTTGGGAGGCTTGAGATAAAGTACCATTCATGCATATTCTTCTTTACCCCCCCCCTCCCTTTTCTCTCTCTCCATTTAATACCTTGGCCATACTTCAATTCTAGATTTATTTATTAATGTGTATCTCCACTATAAGACAAAGCCATTTTTAAAGACATCAAATGGAGCAGGAACTCTTTTTAATTGTATTATCTAAATCACACGATCAAACTCTATTATAACCCTCCGTAAAACAATGTCTAACTCCATTATCTGATCAAAGGGGCAAATATAAAGTTTTGTCAAATATTCAGCTACACAGCATTAGAGAGAAACAGAGAGAGGGGGGGGGCAGAGAGAGACAGAGAGAGACAGAGAGAGAGAGAGACAGACAGACTTTCAAGAAGTCAAAAATTTTAAGCACCAGGTACTATGCTAAGCATTGAAGATACAAAAGAAGGGAAAACCAGTCTCGGCCTTAAAGTAGCACTCATGCTCATTGAGGAGACAAGTTAATAAATTGGTTCTTCTAAAGTAGAAGGAAGGGAAAACACTAGCAACTAAGGGAACTGGGAGAGGCCTGCAGAGGGTTTGAGAGAGATCTGAGCTGACACTCAAAGGAAGTCAAGGAAGCTAGGAGGTGGAGAGGAAAAAGAAATGCATCAGGCCTGGGGGTCATTAAGTACAGAGGCATATAGATGGAGAGATAAAGTGTCACATGTGAATTATAACAGATTGTGGACATTTAACAAATTGATAGTGGACAAAGAACTACAGCATTTAAGATAGTATAACCATATTATAGAGTGAGTGGAAGGGAGAACATAAAAAGGCTGTAATGGTAGGAAAGAACCAGGTTAAGAAGAACCTTGGAAGTTAGATAATTTTATTTAAACTCTTCCCTTCCAAAGCAGGAAGGGCTAGGCAATGAGGGTTAAGTGACACGTCCAGGGTCACACAAAAAGCTCTGAAGTGTCTGAGGCCATATTTGAACTGAGGACCTTCCGTCTCCAGGCCTGGCTCTCAATCCACTGAGCCACCCAGCTACTCCCAAAGATAGATAATTTTATATTTGATACCAAAGGTAATAGAGAACCACTAACATTTACAGAGTAGAGAGCTGATATGATCAGTCCTGTGCTTTTAAGAAAAATCACTGGCAACTGAGTGGAAGATGTCATATCACTGTAGTTTCCTTCATTGATGACTTCCTCAATGATGAAATGGTTCTTAAATCCCATTTGAAAATCTAGCAGGGGTGCAGCTAGGGTGGCTCGGTAAATTGAGAGCCAGGTCTAGAGATGGGAGTTCCTAGATTCAAATCTGGCCTCAGACACTTCCTAGCTGTGTGACCCTGGGCAAGTCACTTAACCCCCATAGCCTAGCCTTTACCACTCTTCTGCCTTGGAGCCGACAGAAAGTAAGGGTTTAAAAAAAAAATCTTTTATGGATTGAACATCCTCAAATTTATCTGGGAGCTTTCTTGAAACTGCCATATTTATATCTTTGACTTGCATGGACTCTACTAGTATTGAGTTCTATTTGGCTAGAGGGCACCTATGGTTAGTGGGATTGATGAGAGCAAGAAGGAGCTTTCAAAAGATAGAAGAAGCAAGAGACTACTGTGCCACAGCAGAGAGAAGAAAATATCCAGGAGGAGATTTGGATCTACAGTATCAAAAACTAGAAAACGTCAAGGAAGTATGAGGTCAGAAAAGAGCATTCTCATTCCATTCCCCCTTATTATTTAGGGTGATCTACTCAGGCTAGTCTAGTAAGCAGAGATTCAGGTAGTACAAGAGTTTTTCTATTTAAAAATAAAAAGCCCAGGGGATTACTGAAAACGAAGCAAATTAATTTCCTCATTTAAAATTTCCAAGCAAATTCGCCCCTGGGGATTATTGTGAAACCATAGTCACAGAAATAAAATTTAATGCAATTCATATTACACAAAAAGCAATAAAACACAAAGGGTATCTGATATCACAATCTGTGAAAGTAACAGATGAGAATGTGGGGCCAGGGTGTAGGAGCAACAAACAATCTGGAAAGGGAAAAAAAGGGTGCAGAAGGGGGAAAATCGCCTCCCTTCCTGTCATCTAGGCAAAGCTAAAGTTTCAGAGAATTTGAATAACAAAAAAAGAAGGGAATTTGGAAAGCTAAGAGCCAAGAACATGGCATATTCCATGACGAATCTTCATATATAAAATACCATTTCTCTCTTCGTATGACAGAGCTTGAGGCTTGGAGGATTTTGCCCTTTAGGCCCTTGTACAACATTTATTTTCATCATATAGGCTTAACTTATCCAGACAGGTTGGAATTAAATGAATTACCCTTCACTTAAGATTGTTGGAAGGAAGGGTGGGGAGAAGAAGGGGGCAGAGGATGCTGGAGCAGGGAGTGTGCTTATAAATATTAACATTCTGTAGGAGGCCCGGGGAGCTCAGAAAGACACCTTCAGGTGCACTTTGAAACTTCAAAAAAGTAATCAGGTGTGCCCCTGCTTTCAACACCCAAGGTCCAAAACCAATTTCCTCTATATATGGTGAATCGGAAAGGGGAGGAAGTGAGATCTTTAAAAGCCCCAATGAAAAATAGTAATATTTTGGGGTAAAACAAAAGAAAATAATTTTTAAATAACAATCAAATGTTATTAATGTTGAGGGAATTATCTAGTTCTGATACTAATGCCGTTATTTCCTTCAAAGACCAGCTATTAATTCCCAAATCTGTTTACTCATGTGTAGAATGAGGGAATTGCTCTAGATCAGGGATTTTTAACCTTTGCTTTGCTGAAACCTATGAATACCTTCTAAGAAAAATTGTTTCAAATGCATAAAATAGGATACCAAAGAAAACCAGTTATAATGAAATAGTTACAAAAATTACTTCTTTAAACATTTATGACAAAGTAACACATGTGCTTCTTTATTTTTTTTAAACCCTTATCTTCTGTCTTAGTATCAGTTCAAAGACAGAAGAGTGGCAAAAGGTTAAGTAGCACTTGCTGCCTAAGTGACTTTCCCAGGGTCACAAAGCTAGGAAGTATCTGAGGTCAAATTTGAACCCAAGACCTCCTCCTGACTCCAAGTCTGGTTCTCTATGCACCATGCTACTAGCTGCTCCACACATAATTTTTTTTATTTAATGCACCTTATTTATTTTATTTATTTATTTAAATGGAATTCATTTAATTTTCATTTAATTTAACATTGTTAAATTATTATTTATTATATTGATATTTATTGTTATTAAATTAATGAAATTTGATTAAATATGATAAATTTAAATATGATTTATTCATTAGTGCATTAAATAGTAAGTCAATATATTTACAATACAGGCAGGTTAAAGTTATCCATGTTACAAGATTAGACTTAAGAATCCTCTTGTGAGTTTCCCAGTTTTGTAAAACTTTGATTCACCTAAATTGATTAAGAAATAGCTAAAGAAAGGAAGCACTAGAAAACAACTGATACATCTGGGTTACCAATATGGGCACATGCAGCTTCATGGTTGGGTAGCTGGACAGCTAGCAAGGTGCACAGTCACCTGAGAGGTGACTGGCCTCTTCCTATCACCTCCCACTGCCCTTGTCCCACAGGCAGAGAGACTATGATCACGTGCAATATAGCTAGTGACAACTCTAATAACAACAGTAATTTTGAAGTAATGATAACGATAACCTGAGAATAAAAGAACATCAAAAATACCTGCAATAACTGTAATGTGATAAGAAAATATCTGTGATTTCTATTCATGACCAAGTCACAGGCCCTGCTAATGCCACTGTGATTGGTTGCCTACATTCTTAATTTTTTTTTTTAAATCCTTAACTTTCTGGCTCAAAGGTGGAAGGGCAGTAATAGCTTGGCAACAGGGATGAAGTGACTTTCCCAGGGTCACTCAGTAATTATTATAACATTCATAATAGAAGGAAATGGTAAATTTCAGTTAGAGGTTGGTGAAAATAAAGATGTAATCTACACACACACACACACACACACACACACACACACACACACACACACACATACACACGTCATCAATGCCCTGAAATTTGTTCCTGGACCTCCGGATTAAACACTGCTGGTCTAGATAATCTTTGAGGTGATTTTTCGATTTTAAATCTATGAATCTAGGACCCTATGACAACAGAAACAAAGTTCCTGGTTCTTTTACACTGATCAACAATTTTGATGATACAATGGCATAAGATAAGGGGAAGGGGGAAGAGTAACAAAGTGGTTTTTCATTTTATACTTTTTTAAAAATTCTGTGAATTCTGATGGAGATAAAGATGGAAAGAGTTTGAAGAAAAGGAAATCAGAGTCAATTAAGCTGCTAAGTATTTTCAACACATGCACATTCATAGCATAAATCTTGGCACCGGAGGAGTAACTTGACATTCGAGAACTTCCAAAGTCTAATGAATCAAGGGAAAGAAGGACAGGGGATTAGAGGATTTAAATGAGGCTCTTCTGTTTGGTATTATGAACCCAGTCAAAAAGTAAATAAATTGTCCTGTTGCCAGGTCAGTTTAATTCCTCGAAAGCAATTCTTTCATAGCCGAAGCAATTTAAATGTTCTAGATATAAAAGAAAAATAGTATAACAGAGTGAGGGAAGGAAGTTCTGGGTTTAAACTCTGCCTCTGGCACATGCTAGTTATGTAGCCTAGGGTAATATACTTAAGATATTCAAAAACTATAACTTACAAGTAAGATGCTAAGCTGCATTAGTAGAGGGAATTTTTATACCAGGAATTCTCTAACACAAATGAAATCAATGATATGTAAAAAATAAAATATCCAACAAAATCTTAGTCTCATGAACTGCAGCTCACAAAATTTAACACATTAAACAGTAGTAACAGATGGAAGAGCCCTGGATCTAGAATCAGGAGCCTTGGTTGAATCCTAGTTCAGATAACTACTACCTGTTTGACCTTGGACAAGCCACTTATCTCTTTATGTACAACTGTAAAATGAAGGGATTGAGCTAGCTGATCTCTGAGGTCTCTTCAAATTCTAAGACCAAGATGCCAAGAGAGTTTAACCTTTACAATATCTAAAGGCAGAGAAAAGGAAAGAGGCTCCCAAGAAATAACCTAATTCAACCCTCCCACCCTCAGATTGTACATTTGACTTTTAATGTGTGTGGAGGTGGTTAAGTTTATAATTTTAAAACTATTTAACAGTAACTGTAGACACGAGAAAGCCTACTAAGAAAGATAAAGACCAATATAGTTTTTAAGTAACAAAAAAAAAAGCATGAGTTATTTGCATAATAATGATAATGTTGCTAATTACAAGTAACTCAGACCTTTTGCTGTCAGATTTACATGTAAGATTGCTTCCTATTTCCCATAAATACAATGGGAAAGTGAATGGGCACTCCTTCTGGCATACAGTCTGGCATCTTTGAGAGAAGACAGGGGAGCTACCATAAAAGACAAAGTTAAGCTGAAGGGGAAAAGAAAAGCAACTCAGGGAGGGAAGAAAATCAGATTACTTGCCAATAAAATTAAATTTAGGAAAAAAATGTTTTTTTCTCTGACTAACATTCCACCTTTGTAGAAGAGTAAAGGAATTCTTTCAGAGGCTAATTACTATATTTTCATTGTGATGAGCTATTGAAAAAAAATGATCCCTTGTGTCTTAGAATGTAATGTAGGCCAAGAGAGGGAGAATACCAAATTTTACCTAAAACCAAAACAGATGACATTCCTGATCCCTTTTTCCCCTTCCCCTCTAAAAAAAATCCATTCTTCCTCTCTCCCTATCTTCACAGATCTAGAAGTAGAAACAATCAGAAAGGCTGAAACCAAGAGACTGGAGCAAAATACTCTTACTGAGACTACTGCAACATCTTCTCAACAGGTCTTCCTGTCTCCAGTCTCTTCCCCTTTTAATCCATCTACATCCTGCTCAGAAATTTCATTGGCTTCCTATTTTCTCTAGTATTAAAATACAAGCTCATCTAGTTCCATATAACCTGCCCCAAACTATCTTTCTAGGTTAATAAAACATTATTCCCCTTTTCAGATGTATATAACATTCCATTTTCCATATTGGTGTCTTTGTATAAGCTCTTTGTACAAGCCCTAACCTGGGCCGTTCTCCCCTTCTTTAAGTATATTTTCTCAGTTGAGACTTACACTACACTTATGAAACGAAACTCAAGCATCACCTTCTAAAAAATGAAACACTAGAAACCAACTGATGCATCTGAGTTCCAGTATGGGTACTGATACCCTTCAAAATTTCAAAAAGCCCCAGCTTTCAACACCAAGGCTCTAAGACTCAATAGTGTCTATATCAGAGAAGAAGGGATGACATCCTTGAATCAGGACTTTCTAAAATCCCTCAGTTTGTTAGTACTCTATTCCTATCTTACCCACCCTCACTTAGTAATTACTCTTGTTTTTTTTTAATTTGTCTATATACCCATTTCACCACCACCACCCCCTGCCCCAATTGAATGTCAGCTTCTTGAGGGCAAAGGCTGTTGTTTTATTTGTGTCTTTGTATCCCCAATACCCAGCAGATAGTAAACACATGATAAATGCTTGTTGAATGAGTTTTAATATTGTATTGGGAGCAACTTGTTGGTGCAGTGGCCTGAAGTTGAGAAGATGAGTTAAAATCTGGTCTTACTAGCTGTGTGACCTTGGGCAAGTCACTTAATCCTATTTGCCTCAGTTTCCTCATCTCTAAAAGGAGTTGAAGAAGGAAGTAGCCAACTAGAAGCCACACAAATTCTTGTTCCAGAGGTACTCTGAGATTACTGAAAAGTCACTGATCCTTTCTCTTAAACATCAACACAGAAAAATATAACTTGTAACACCTCTGAATGGAACCAAAGGAGAAAAAAAGTCGAATACCTCAAAACAACACAACCCACTAAATGCAAATTAAAGACTTTTATAAAGTGAGAGAGGGAAAATGAAGTGCAAGGTCAGCAAGAAGTCACTCAGTCTGGTTAAAATGCTCAGAAAGTAGAAGCCATACAAAGCAGTTTCTTCTGGGCAGGTGTGAGGTGGAGGTGGAAGGCTATTTTTTTCTTTCCTCACAATTTCTCAGAAATACCATCTCAATCAAAGGCTTGACAATTATGAAGCATGTCAACTGATCATGAAAATTCATCAAATGTGCTACATGACAAGAAGGAGAGCCTGACTGCTGAAATTGGATGGGCTTCAAAAGTTACTGACAATCACTGCCATAAATCATATGGGCACATCAGTCTTTTGATGCAGAAGAGTTTACAGGCGGCAATATTGCTAAACAAATTCCCAGGAAGAAAAGAGGTGTAAAGCTTTGAGTGGTTTAAAAAAAGAAAGAAAGGAGAGGGCATCAGAGAAATAAGAGGAGATAAAAATAGAAAGGAAGAGGTTAGAGAAGCTGGGAAGAGATTAGAGATTAGATAAGTGAGAAGAGATTAGAAAAAAAGGAGAGGAAAGAAAAAATGGAAAAGAAATTAAAAGAAAGAAAAGAAAGGAGGAAAAAGAGGAGAGGAGAAAGAAGAGAGGAGAGGAGAGAGTGAGGGAGTGAGCAGGGGAGGAGACAAGAGGAGGGGAGGAGAGAGTAGAGAAGAAAAGAAGATAGAAAAAGAGGAGGGGAGGAGGGGAGAGGAGAGGGGTAGCGGATGAGAGGATGAGAGAGGAGAGAAGAGGAGGGGGAGAGAAGGGAAGGGGAGGAGAAGAGTGGAGGGGAAGGAAAAGAATGGGAGGAGAGAAAAAATTTCAATGGAGGTAAAAACAGAGAACTATTTGGCTAAAGAATTACCATTTTCCAGCCACTCAAATTGAGAGAATTCTGCATCTGGAAAAGGGAACCAGGAACCAGTTCCAAGTGGAAGAATATTCCTGCCATGTCCTGAGATCCACACATTTGAATCAAAAAAAGGATCCTAGATCTACACACTCATGGGCACTCAGTATCCCCTATCATCAGCAGGGTGGCCAGAGAAACAGCCAACAACCTAAGCCCTTTTATTTATTTCACCAGACTCCCAAGATGAAAGGTTTACTTTTACTTAAATAAATTCACTGGAAAATTATGTCATGATTAAAGAAAAAAAATCAACAATGACTATGCCCTATATCTTCTTTTTTTGTTGATCTCTTTCAACTCCCCCACTGGTTTCCACACTACATAAACTTTTGTTTGAAAAAAAAAATATCCTAAGCAAGTTTGTATCTACATTATGGCTCTAAAATAACAACCTACTTTACATTTCTAAAAGGAAATCACACGTGATGATTCTTCCTCTACTGTTTTGTGAATACACTTTAACCATTTCTGAGGTCAATTTTTTAGTATTTAGTACCCTTTTTTTTTAACTGAGCTGTTCAGTAGATCTACATCTTATTTTCAACTCTGATTATAAAGGAGAATTATAGTGTGTTTTAAGGTTTACAAACTAGATCATAATAAGATCATAGGTGTAGTGTAAAAAGGAACCTTAGAGATCTTTAATCTTATGCCTTCATTATACAGATGGAAAAATGAGACACAGAGAATGATTTGCCCAGAGTCACATAAGGAACAGAGTCAAATTTGAACCCAAGTCTTTCAGCTTCAATTCCCTTCACTGCCTTACATACATTATTTCACTTGATGCACAAAACAACCCTGTAAGGTTGGCAATGTAAGTACTTAGAATTCTCATTTTGCAGCCGGGATCACTGAAATGAGTGAGATGATGGCATCAATATCCCATGCTTATAGTTAGTACAATTATTAGTAGAGGTTAACTATTTAATAGACAGCTAAATGGTACAGTGACTAGAATACTGGAGTCAGGAAGTAATCTTCCAGAGTTCTAATTTAGCCTCAGACACTTACTACCTGTGTGTCACTTGCCCCCATTTGCCTCAGTTTCTTTATGGGTAAAATGAGCTAGAGAAGGAAATGGCAAACTGCTCCAGTATCCTTGCCAAGAAAACACCAGAGAAGGTCATGAAGAATTGTATGTGACTAAAACTACTGAACAACCTAATCATTCTAATAATTAATATTTCTGCCCCTTTCTTTGTCTCCCAAAATAAGAAAGACAGGTAATTTTGTAATCTGGGCATAGAAGGCCATTTTAATTCTAAGGATGGCCAGTATGGATTCAGGAAATTCAACATCTTGGACAATCCATCAGCCTTCACATTCATAGAAATTCTTTCTGCAAATCCACAGGAAGCAAGGGGTCCTGGAAAGTACACCAGTCTAATTAATTTTAAAGATGAAATCACTAAGGTTCCAGAAGAGTCTGCTGATATTAGGCGGGTGCTAGAAAGCCATGGATAACCCCCCCCCAATCCCTGGTGGTCCCAAAAGAGATCACAGTGTGTAGGTTTAATATTTTCCCCGATGTTATTGGGTGTTTAACAAATGAAGCAAACTACGTAGAGGGAAAATTTGGAAGAAAAAGGAGAGTGTAAAGCAATATGTTGTAAAGTCAAAGAACATATCCTTTCACTTTACTATCATAAAATATTTAAAATATGTTTAATATATTTTAAAGCTTCTTATGTTCCTTGTTAAGTACAATAGTAAGATTGACGCTTTTAAAGTACTATAGTGGTCATTCCACAGAATCACATAATTTGAGAGTAGGAAGGGACCTCACTCACCCAACTCATCTCCACTATAACAAAAGGAAAAATTCCCAGAAGGAGGAATTTCCCACATCTTAAAGGGATCCATTCTACTTTTGGTAGCTTTATTAAGAAGATTTTCTTTAGTCTAACCTGTACAAGAATGGAACCTCAAAGCACTTTATAAATGGTATTCATTATTCCTTTTAGGACATCCTCAAAAGGTGGTCATCCAAGGTCCCTTTTAAGAGACCAGATGAATGACTGTGATAGTTAGCATACACATAGAAGGTTAGATTTGGCAAAGCATTTTACATTTATTAGCTCATTTGATCCTCACAAAAATCTATTTTGCAGATAAGAAAATGGAGACTGAGAGGGGTTAAGTGACTTGCCCAGGATAGCAGAGCTAGTAAATGCCTGAGAAGATTTTGAGTTTTGGTTTCCTCATCTGGAAAAAGAGCTGGAGATAGAAATGACAAACCACTCCAGTATCTTTGCCAAGAAAACCTCAAATGGGGTAATGAAGAGTAAGACATGACTGAAATGACTGAACAATTTCCAGACTCCAAGTCCAGAGTTATTACCTACTGTGCTCTAAGTGCCTCTAAGATGAGTGGGAACCCATGACCTCCAAAAAATTAGTCCACTTTGAAGCAGTTCTAAATATCGGAAAGGTTTTCTTTTTCCTCCCCAGCAATGAACCAAAAATATGTCCCTTGTCCTCTGAGGTGAAGCAGAATTAAGCTGGGTCTTTCAAAAGATGGTAATGACTTGAAGCCAATTATTGCAATCTTCTTGTTTTTCCTACTGCAAGCTAATCATCTCTACTTTGGGAGGATCTAGTTTAGAATTAGAAGGAACCTCAGAGGTCCTTCATTGAGTCCAATCCTTCCACTTTGTAGCTGAAAAAAAAAACCTGAGGTCCTAAGAAGCTAAGTAATTAGATCACAGAGGCAGTAAGTCATGGTCAGGATCTAAACTCCAAGCCTCAAAACTCCAAAGTTATTGTGCTTTTTCTTTTGCCTCAGGCAGCCTTATCATTGCTGATCTTTGAAAAAGAAGAATTTCACTAAGAATGAGTAAGAATCAAAGGGTAGAAGAAGTGATTAGAAAGAGATGATACAATAGAGACACAGATATAGAACAATTCCTTTGATTCATCCTAGTATAGCAAGATTTCCACTCCTCTCATCAATGTGGCTTTCATAGAGAGCCAAGGAAATCCCTGGAATATTCCATTAGAAGGCTCTCTCCAGGATGACATCAATCCAGTAACCACATTCTAGTGCTACTCATAATCACTTTAAAGAGCTATCGAAACATGAGTTATCATCCTCTGGGTCTAGTCACTCAAGCAATTCTACATCCACCAAGGCCCCTTCCTATCTTATTAGCCTCTACTCCCTTCAATATATTCTGCAATCCAATGATACTAGTGTCCTTGCTAGTCCTCAAACATGGTAGTTGATCTCCCCCAAACTGGCATTTTCATGGACTGTTCCCTATTCATGGAACACTCTCCCTCCTCAGTAACATATCCTATATCCCCAGATTCCTCCAAGTCTCATCTCCTCCAAGAAGATTTCCCAGGCCTCCACACTCACAATGCATTTTCTCTGAGATGACTTCCAACACTGATTTGAATATAGTTCTTATTTGTCATCTCTCTCATTAGACCATGACCTCTTGGAGAGCACAGAGGATTTTTTGCATTTCTTTACATCCCCAGTGCTTAGCACAATGCCTGGAACATAGTAGAATCTTAAAGGCTACTTGACTGAATGACTAACCAAATTGTACTGTCATCTAATCTATGGTCTTGTCCCCAACAGTATTATAAAAGCCTTTTTGGTCAAGTGATTTATTCAAAACTAATCATCCTATGCCTTCAGCATCGGCCTATTTACCAATTTAGTAACTCTCAAAAAATGGAAATGAAGAAACAAGACCTGATTCATGTACTTTAGGAACATACAGAAAAGACTCCCATTGACAAGTGCTGCATCTTGTAGAGAACCCTAAATTAGGAGTCAGTAGCCCTAGATTCAGGTTCTAACACACCACCACTAATTTACTGTTGGGTGAATTTCTTAGCCTCACTGTGTCAGGTTTTGTTTTAAATCTATAAAGTAAAACAGTTGATTGAGATTATTTCCAAGGCCCTAAAATAAAGTAATCAACGATGGGCAGGTGAGGATTTCTCAGATAGAAAATGCAATATCTCTAACACACAGATGCATATTGCGAAAATCCCTGGAATGCAGAAAGGACTTTCAATAGCAGCAAAGTTGTAAAAACTCAAGATTTTAGGAAATTGTGGCTTGAGACCAGAAAGGGAAGTCAGAAATCAAGCAATAGGCCTTCCCCCAACAATGGACTGGGGAGGCCACTGGTTATAAGAGCCTTCAGCAAGTTCAGCAGGCATGGAAAGATTTGGCTTAATTTGGGACTGGAAAAGGGGTAGACCAGCAGGATCAACAGTGATTAAAGACAAAGAAAAAGAGAGCTGAGGGCAGAGCAGAGAGAAGTTTTGGAAAGGAGTTGCATGATGGTTTAAAGATAGGCCAACCCCACTAAGAGGCTATTCTTGTGACCTGCCTCAGTTGATTAACCAATGGTTAATCCATACTATGCTATGTCTCTAAATTCCATTAATAGAAGTATAGACTCAGAGATGAAAGGGACCCTCACTGCTACCCAGTACAACCCTCCCATTTTACAGATGAATAAAATAAAGTTTGGGGAGATTTAGTGATTTGCCTAAAATCATATAGATAGTTAAGCATCAAAGATGGGATTTGAATTCAGATCCTCTGACTCCAAAGCTAGGGTTCATTCTGCTGTATCACACTACTTTCCTAAGCAGGGAGGGAAAAAAAAGGGTGAAGAAGGAAGTCTAAGATGAACAAGGAGGAGAAGTAAGAAGAGAAAGAAGGAAAAAAGGAAGGAGAGAAAGAAGAGGAGAAAATGAGGTAAAAAGGAGAAGAGAAAGAAAGGAGAGCAGGAGAGGATGATGATGATAAAGAAATTGAAGACAACTTCATGAAGCACTTCATGCAAGTAAATTTGTCTATGGCAAGTCTATGACTAGTTTCTTGGCACAAAAGCCTAATCATAAAAGTGCCCTTTCTCAAAGAGTAGTGGGTTCCAGTAGACAGGATGCTGAGAGAGGAGAAAATTAGAAAAGTAACAGGTAAGTGACAAATAGTTAACAGCATATAGGGAAAAGAAAAGAGTTCATACCATAAAAACAATAATTAAGCTATCCTGGTGCAAGTATTCTCTTATTCAAGAATACCCTCTCCTAGATCCAATATCTATAGTTGAAAGAAATTAGAGAGTTCTCCATGTATTGATTTAAATTTATAGAAAGCATTTTTTCAAGTTTCCAACTTGCCTACACACTTAAGATTCTTAACATTTACTTCACTCAATTTCACTGTAGTCAAAATGTTTCTAGGTGATATTAAAGTTGACTTAAGTCTCAGTTCAAGATCCTGACCCATGGTAATTCCCAGCATCAGCTTTTAAGATTTCAGTAAGTTGTCTATTATTTAGCACCCCATGTACACATAAGGTCTAAAATCAGCTTTTGTGAATCTCTCTATTTAGCTAACTCTTCCTTTCACCGCACACACCAGCACTTTTGGGAAACTGTTAAGCACTATTATATTCCTGGGAAATGAACTGGGAAAATCAGAAGGACAGCTTCTCATAAATCCTCAAGAGAGTATTTTTGTACTTGGCATCTCCCCATGCTCTGTTCTTTGCTATTGAAATCCCATTCACTTACATTAAACTGTCCACTCTCAGTACCATCACCTGCCTAAGCTGTATAAAAACGCTGCCAATTAGGTGTGATTGATAGAGGGAAAGACTTGAAAAGAGGAAGATCTGAGTTCAATTTCTACCTCATTTATATATGTGACCTTGGGCACATTACTTCTTAGTCTCCCTTGGCCTCGGTTTCCTCATTCATAAAATGCACCAATTTCAGAGGGCTGGGGGAAGCATCAAAGTAGATAATACATGTAAAGATTATTGCAAATTTTAGATGTTTGCCATTTTAAAGGCAACTGATACTTATTTCTAAAAAGTATCTCTTGCCAGAAGACAGTAACAAACGCTTGTGTTCTCTGTATTTGTGATCCATATAGTATTATATTTTCTTTTACATTTTCATAAGCATTGAACCAAAGAATAGAGCAGCTGTAGAAGGAAAGAAGAAAGAAGGGGAAAAAATACTCCAGGCAACAAATAACTACTTTTTCCAGTTTCTAATAAGTGTAGAAAAGTGAGCAAAAGGCACCAACCCTAAGGAGTCCAAAGATAAAGGTTTTATAGAGACCAAAAAATCTATAATAGCATATTTTTTGTAGTAGCAAAGAATTGGCAACAAAGTCTATGCCTTTCGAGTGGGGAATAGCTCAACAAGTTATAATACACGAATGTAATGGAATATTAATGGATCATAAAACAACAAATGTGAAGAATAAAGGGCGATATGGGAAGACTTATGTGAACTGATGCCAACTAAAGTAAGTAAACCAAGAAAACAATAAAAACAATGACAAGTGTGTAAATGGAAAGAATGGAAGCAACCAAAACCAAAGCTGAAAACTGTAATTATAATGATCAAGTTCGGCTCTAAAGAATAACTAGGAGAAGGTACTTCCCTCAAGTCTTCCCTCTATGGAGGCTTGGCCTGACTGATGGGTTGGTCATGCTGAACTGCTCCCCCATTCCCTTCTCTTTTTATTCTTTGTTTTGAGGGGTGACTTTTTGGGTTTGGGGAGGAGAAGAATACTTTAGAAAATGAAGGTGATAATGAAAATTAAAGATATAATAAAATTTAAGTGAATAGTAGGAAAAAAAGATTCGTTTTGTTTCTTCATTTTCAATCATAACTAGATTTCTTTCTTTTGCTAGGTGCTTTTGCTTCTCCTCAGAGTTTTACCTTTAAAAGGCAAGTTGGAGTTAAGAGACCTGGGTCTGAACTGCTGTTTCTACTCTTTCTACCTCAATAACAGTTATTGGGTCCATTGAAATTTAAAAAAATTACTTAATGGGCAAGTGACTTAATTTCCCATTCCTTCAATTCCCCATCTGTAAGAAAGGACAATAATATTTTCATCACCTATCTCATTGTTATTTTTGGAAAGCTCTTTTAAATACACACACACACACATATACCCATACATACACACAATTAAGGTGCTACATAAATAAGAGATTAAACTTGTAATTCCAAGGCAGTCAACAAGCATTTTTTTTAAACCCTTGTACTTCGGTGTATTGTCTCATAGGTGGAAGATTGGCAAGGGTGGGCAATGGGGGTCAAGTGACTTGCCCAGGGACACACAGCTGGGAAGTGGCTGAGGCCGGGTTTGAACCTAGGACCTCCTGTCTCTAGGCCTGGCTCTCACTCCACTGAGCTACCCAGCCGCCCCCTCAACAAGCATTTTTTAAAGTAAGCGCCTACTACTATATGTCAAATACTGTGCCATGTCCTATGGATACAAAGAAAGACAAAAAGATAGACCTTGCTTTCTTGGCTTGGTCCAAAGTCACTATAACAATGTGAAATATTATTCTTTCCAAATGCCCCTCTTCCCTTTAAGTTTCATTAATATACTTTAAACTGGCTCTTCTGATTTATGTCCGTCCAAACTTTGCCCTGTCACAGGCCCATTTCTCTAATTCTTGTTTGTGTATGCATCCTCTGCAGTGAATCGATGACAAAAACCTGAGGTTTTGATTTTTTTGCTTTTTAACTAGCTACCCTTTTTAAACTTGCCTTAAAGTTAGAAAACTTTGTATAACAAGTGAAGAGAAAGTATAAACAATTAAAGTCATTAAAGATTGATTAGTTTGCAAAATTTCATTTTTCCATTTGTAACTGGCATCATCTGTAACTGGTTATTTTGACCCACTGATATGGCTGGGGGGGGGGGGAGGGGTTACAGTGTCTCATATTATCTGACAAGGCAGCTAGACAGCCTGGTGGATGGAGCACTGAGTTTGAAATTGTGAAGACTCATCTTCCTGAGGTCAAATCTGGCCTTTACTGTAGCTGTGGGACCCTGATTGCCTTAGTTCCTCATTTGTAAAATGAGTTGGTGAAGGAAACAGCAAACCACTGTAGTATCTTTTACCAAGAAAACCCACAAATGGGAGTCACAAGAATCAAACACAACTGACAGCTCAACAACAAATATTGCCAGACACCAAATTATATCTGCCCAGTATGTATGTATGTATGCATACATACATACAGCCCGATTATATGTATATCACTGTAAAATTTCTTATTAATTCACAGAATCACAAATTTAAAAATGGAAAGAACTTCAGGGGCCATCTATCCAAATCTCTTCATTTCAGAAATCAGGAAGCTGAAGCTTGAGGAGGTTAAATGATTTGCTCAAGGTCACAAAGACCCTGAGTAGCTTTATACTAAACTGATTCAAAAGCAGATCACCTAGGGCTGAATTCTGATGGGAAATTTGGCAACTTTGGATGCAGACAAGTCAACAAGCCTAGCAGTAAGCACCTACTATATGCTAGGCACCATGCTAAATATAGCGGGATTAAAGGCAAAAACAAACAAACAAACATACAAACAAACTAAAAACACTCCACAATCTCAATTAGTTTACAGTTAATGAAAGAGACAACATCAAACACTACACACACATACACACACACACACACACGCACGCACGCACGCACGCACGCACGCACGCACATATACACAGAGCAAACTGGAAATAATCTCAAAGGAAGAGCAAATTAAAAGGGATTGAGAAAGGCCTCCTGCAGATGTCTTTGAGTGACTGGCTGATCAACAAAAGACAATGAAAATGAACAGGAGAGAGAACATTGTAAAATATAGCTCAGCTTTATTATTATATTAGACTGAATAATTATTCTGATATCTTTTAGGATCAGACTAGTTTGTTTTAGGCCCAAGGCCTATATTAATTTGTATGACTCAATTTAATTTAATTAAATTCAACAAGCATTTATTAAATACCTACTATAAGCAAAGCTCCTGGCTAGCTGCTAGAAAGAGTTCACTTGCATTTTAGGGGGCTGAGAAGAAAGATAACATAATGTGAGTAAAGTAAAACATTAGATAATTTGAGAGCAGAGAAAACCCTCACAACTAAAGGCAGCAGGCGAGGCTTCCTTAATAACACAGACAGTATGGCCTGAGCTGAGCCTAGGCAGGGTCAGAATTAAAACAATTGAAATATGAATGTAAATGTGTCTAACCAGAAGTTTCATTAGGAAAAGATGTCAAACAACTTCAGATTGACTAGGAGTTATAAATATCAAAAATAGGGCAAAAATGCAGAAAAAGAAACATTGTAGAAGATTTTAACCAGAAGGACTGTTTCTTCTTGGAGTGTATGTTAAGAGGCAATCACTCATCAGCTCCACTAGATATCAGCCTAACAAGTTTACATTATAATTTCTCTGGAAAGTCTTCCTTACTACCAATACAGCAAAGTGCCCAAGTCTTTATAAAGCATCCCATCCAAACACAACTTTTTTTCTTCTTTTTTCTCCCCTTGTCATTCTTTCCTGTCTTTTTTTTAAAAATGAGAAGCCTTGTGTCACTGACATGTTTCCTTGGTTACCAGAATCACAAGCACATGTGTAGCTTCAAACACTTCCTTCCAGCTATCTTAAGACCATGTTTCTCTGGAACCTCTACAAAGTAGATCTTCTCCCTTTCAGGAGTGAGTGATAAAGCAGATAGCATCTCTCAGAGAACTGGAATGTCGGCAGTTTATTTGAAGCTACATTTATAGAAACAGAAAGACCAGCCGACTTGACAATGATAGAGAAGCAAAAGAGTCCTTAGATCATAAAGATATTAATGCGACACGACCTCATTCTCCCTCACAAATCTGATGACTTTTAATATTGTGCCATGTGGAACCACTCGACTATTTCTCACCTGCTGTTGATGTCTCTGAGCAACTGTGGCGAGCACACCCAATGAAGGGGGCTTTGGACAATGCTCTACCATGGCCATTGACTGGGTAAGAGAAAGGATTTTGTCACCAGCATTATTACTTTAGCACTTACAAAGTCTCTGATGGTAGTCTATAGCAAGCATTGATTAAAGGATGGGAGGAAGGGAAGAAGGGAAGGAAGGAAGAAGGGAGGGAGGAAAGGAAGAAGGTAGGGAAGTTGGGAGGGAAGAAAGGAGGAAGGNTACACAGTTAATAAGGAGCAGAGCTGAGATCTGAACTCGGGTCTTGTCACTCCAAACTCCGAAGTCTTTTCAGGCACAATACTGCAAAGAGGCACCACACACACACACACACACACACACACACACACACACACACACAGGATCAGATGGCATCTACCTCATTCTGTCTAGTGATACACTCCCTCCTGGGACAGGCAAGAATGTCCCGCCCAAAGCTTCAGAGGGACACAGCTGATGGATGCCCAGACGTGACACTGCTCAGGATACAGAGGGTAGATCCCTATGGGCTGGTGATGGTGACTTTCAGAGTCATCACAGGCCATTTATTGAATGCCAAAAGCCCCCAAGGCACACAGTGACAGGAGATAGGAGGAAGGGAGGGAAGAAAGGAGGAAGGAAGGAAGGAAGGAAGGAAGGAAGGAAGGAAGGAAGGAGAAACCCAATTTGGCTCAGTGGGAAGGGTACTGAAATGGGAATATTCTAGGTCCAATTCTATCAGAGATAAAGTAATCAGAGCAAGTCACCTGTTCTCTGGACTTCCTTTCCTTACTTTCTAAGCAGGTGGTATATAGTCCAATGACAATAGCACTCAACTCTGGAGTCACAGGACCAGAGTTCAAATCTCATTTGGGTTACTTTGGGCAAGTCATTTAAACAATTAAAGCTTGAGTATCCTCATATCTAAAATGTAGTTGAGCTAAATGACCTTCTTTTAGATACTATCATTCCTAGGGGCCAGTGTGTCAATCTATCCCCCTGTGATCAAATGAAAAAATATTTGCAAAGTGCTTAACATGGTGCCTAGTTCTCTACCTCTCCTCTTTGTGATTCATTCATCATCCCAATAAACATTCTAAATCAAAATACTCTTCCTTTTCCACTACTCTCCAGTGTTTCCCCATTATTAGGCAAGCTTCTCAAGAGCAAGAACAGTCTCTATATTAGCATGTATATCCTCAGTGCCTAGCATAGTGCTAGAGTTTAATGAATACTTTTTTTTTCATTCACCCATCTCTAAGTTCCTTATGGTATCTCTACCCATGGTCCTATGAGCTCAAGCAAAGACTTTAATGATCTAAATTCTAATCCTACCTTAGAAAGCTACTAGCTGTATGATCCCAGGGAAGTCCTTTAAAATCTCTCAAGCTCAATTTACTCATATGTAAAACAGAGATAACACCTACCTACTCAGGGCCTGGAGGCAGGAAGACCTGAGTATGAATCCTGTCTCAGACATCTTACTAAGAGCTGTGTGACCCTGGGCAAGTTATTTAAACTCTCTCAGTCGGTAAAATGAAGATAATAATACCGCCTGCCTCCCAAGGTTATGGTAAGGATCAAAGGAGAATGTTTATAAAGTGCTATATAAATGCTAGCTGTTAGCTATTACTACTACTACTACTACTATTATTATTATCTCCCAAGGTTGCTGTGAGGATCAAATATGATAAAATATTAAAAATGCCTTGCAAAGCACTGTATGAATGTTAGTTAGGATTTGAAAAGCAGAGCCAAATCGACCTCATAGCACAGTTGAAGAATGTGTGATTTATACCTAAGAGCCAACATTCAAAATAATAAGTTTACCATCTACGCATGATCTATGTGCATATGGAGTGCTACATTACAATAGGACACTATATAGGAAAATATCCTATGCAGAAATGTGGCTTTTGATAAACTTTATACTCAATACACTGAAGAGCCTAAATCAGCTTAAGGAAACCATACATTTTCTTTTTCAAATTTTAAATTCCTAAGCTAGGATCAAAATGTCTGATCCTATGTCTGCTCCTTGAAGCTTACATAGCCCATTTAGAGAAAGCTAAAAAGGTAAAAATGCAATTTGAAAACAAAATTCTCGTGGAAGTCACATGAAGACTGGCATGCTAACACTATCAAACAAACCTGACCAAAAAACACCAGTTGGGGGGGGGGGGGGGAGAAGTTCACTGGTTCTTCTTCACTATACCAATCTTTAAAAGTAGTACTAGCAGTCACTTTTTGACCAAGTTTTTAATGGCCTGTAAGTATGTGCCTTCAGACATAAAAATGATTCCCAAGAAGATGAGAAAAAGCTGTACTGAATAATCCAAATTTTGCAGGTATTTTTCCTACTTCATAAAAATACTATATCCAGGAATCTCTAACAAAAAAGAAAAGGTATTTAGCTGATATCTTTAGAAATTTTCCATCTGTTTGAGATTAACTGAGATTTTGAAAACGCAAGAGAGAAATTATAAACCTCTATGACTATCCCTCTCAACTATTTTGATCACAATTACATAATTTTTTTAAAAAATTACAGGATCATAGATTTAAAGTTAGAAGGGACTTCAAAGGATATCTAGTCGAATCCCTTCATTTTTCAGATGAGGAAACTGAGGACAAGGGAGGTAAAAGTGACCTCACTTTAGAAAGTCAAGAAAACAGAATATATGACCTGCCTTAGAATCTCATATAAAGCTTCAGACTGTAATCTTGAGTCCCTAAGGTCCTGACACAGTCATCTCATGGAATTATGGACTTAGCACTAGAATCTTGGAAATCTTCAAGTCCAAACCCCATAATTTACAGATGAGGGAACTGAGGCCCATGACGAAAGAGCTAATGATTCCAAATCCAGCGTTCTTTCCATTAATCAAGTGCTCCTCTTCTGACTTCTTTTCTGGTCACCAGAAATTTCTGTCTAAAATTCTGTCCAAGAGGTCACGGTTATTAGGACTAGGATCCCTCAAAGGTTTTCTGAACCCACTCACAATAACTACACATTTTCATAGTCTGAGAATGGAATGTTAGCAATGTTCCTCTTCTTTTGCTGTTAATGATGTAGGGCAGTGTTAAAGGTCTTCATCACATCTTCATTTGTTCAATCAACAGCATTATCACAGCCCAATGTTATCCCAGGCACCAGGGGGGTGAGGAGTATCCAGCCTCATACTCACCTATCTGGGCCTGAGGAATGAGGAAATGTGTGTATTGCCTCTTTCACTGAGTTGTTATGGAGAAGGAATTTTAAAAACTTAAATTGTTATATAAATGTGATTTTAAAAATATTTGGCCTCAGGGCAGTTAGGGGGCTCAGTGGATAGAGAGCCAGGCCCAGAGACGGCAGGTCCTGGGTTCAAATTTGGCCTCGGACACTTTCTAGCTGGGTGACCCTGGGCAAGTCACTGAACCCCTGTTGCCTAGCCCTTATCGCTCTTCTGCCTTAGAACCAATACACAGTATATGGGTTTTATATACAATATACAGATACGGGTTTTAGAAATAAATAAATATACATATATATGTAGGTTTTAGAAATAAATATACATATGTATGTATGTGTGTATATATATATATATATATATATATATATTTGGCTTCCTCTCAGATAAAAATAACTTTTGTATATAAACAACGTTCCTAAGTCTTTTGCTGCTAATGATGTGGGTCGATGTTAAAAGTTTTCATCACATTTCCACAGGCTCCAATGAGATAATACAGGCTCAAGCAATGACTGTAAATGTATATGTTACAGTGTCACCACAAAGTACTATTTAAACATGAAGTATCATCAGTGGCATTATAAAAAGGATCACAGAATTTCATTTATTTAGTCATTCATCCATTTATTCAATTATTTATTTGGGGTGGGTGGGGGAAGCCAAGTCTCCCTATCTCACCTGCAAAGGAAATACAGCATCCCCATAGGCCGATCCCAAAGCAGATCCACATGGCTTTTTAATCTGCTTTCACCCCTCCTTAGGCAGCCTGGAGGCTTTCGGCTCCCAAAGTTCGCCATATTGGTGCCAGACTTTTGAACCATAATAGTTTAATGAAAAGCTAACTGAGTACAACCAGTTCCTTATCTTTCAGATACTTAATTTACCAATGACCAGCCTGTACAAACCAAGCAGCTGCCCACAATTCCACTACTCTACATCCCAAGGTAACCCAGGAAGCCAAAGCCAGAAGAAGGGCTCTGGCATAGCAGAAACCTCTACCTTCCCTTCTCTGAAGACCACCACATCTCCATTAAAATATCCACTCCCCCAGTGAAGACTACTGGAGTTCCTGGCATTCTTCTCACCTCCTCAACAGCCGCAGCAGGGCTCAGTTGCCTCCTTTCCTCTCACCCAATTCTGGAGTCACCGGATCTCACTTGGGAATTCCAAGTTTGAACATACCTTTTCACATAAACAGACCTTGTTACAGATGAATACAAACCATAAGATTATAGATTGAGGGTTCCATCGTTTCATCATTTTATCAATAAAGAAACTGAGGTTCAGAGAGATTAAACAACTTGCCCAACAGCACGAAGACGGTAAGCATCTGTTTTGAGAATTGAACTAAGGTCTTCTGCAGGGGTAGGGCTTGAAGCCAGGTAAGGCTGCCTGATATGCTATCAAATAGAACCCAAAGCCAGTGCTCATCCCAGAGTACACATTGCTTCCCATCTGTGAGTTGGGGAGGAAGGAGTTAGGAGTCAAAGAATTATCTGCATGATGAAATCATGGAAGATCAGAGAGACCTCAAGAAAGCTAACAAATAAGGCTCTTTGGATTTCCAGGCAAATACCCAAATGTAGAGGAAAAGGAAAAAATTTAAAAAGGTGATTGATTTGGGGCAGGGGGAACCACTGAATTTTAGTGGTATTTGACAAAAATGTTTGAGACACATGGCTTCAAACTGCTTAGAATTAGATACCCTTTTCCTCTAAGTATGAGAGTTCATAACAAGGTCTATATATCCAAATGTTTTCTTCACTAATTGCTTTTTATCAAGAGTTAAACATTTTGATTAGTTCAACCTGAAGTCGCAAAAACGCAATTCTCAGGCTTTCAATAGGTATGTCCAGTTTAAAGCCACTAAAAATTAGACCTTTCTTGAAAATGCTGATGAACTCTTTTCCCTCCCAGACACTGAGGATACACATGAATTATGACTGAGGGTAAAGAGGTTTAGCCATTCCTTTAGTTTAGGCTGACTATAGGGAACAGAGACTGAGACAAGCTTCATGTTTTCCTTTAAAAAAAATAAAACCAAACCACTAAAGTATAAGGGGAGAAAAATAACACTTGCACTAAGGCCATGTTAGTGATTCCACTGTTTGCAATGGTGGCTGGGTTTCAAAAATGTAGTGAAAGCACAATGAAGAGGAAAAAAAGTAAGTACTTCTAAGGCTAAAATGCTACTTAATGAAGTGGCTTTCTGGCTTATAAAAATCACAAATGGGAAGTAGAAAGGCACAATGTTTGACCCCTAGACCCTTCCTTCTCATTAATGGAGGGAAACCTATTTTTTTCTAACCATCATTTTCTGCAAATCACTATACAGTTCAAAAAAACCAGCTGGCCTCATTAGCAGACCACAAACCACAGCCTTGCACAGACACCTCTCCCATTTCCCTCTTCCTCCAACAGTGTCCTACTTCACTAGAGATGGGAAACCCAAAGGATAGGTAGAGATATGCAAAGCTTACTGCTTTTTTGACTTTTTGAAAATTTGTTTCTAAAGTGAATTTTCTAAGTCTTTACCTTCTGTCTTAATAGTCAATATAGCACATCAGTACCAGAGCATGAAGAGACAAGCAACTGAGGTTGTGATTTGTCCAAGATCATAAAGCTAGTAAGGGTATGAGGCCATATTTGAACCCAGGAGCTTCCATTTGTAGGTCTGGGACTTTATACATTGAGCCATTCAGCTGCCCCTGAAAGTCAATTTTTGGCACTATCTTCTAAAGAGCTATTTTCATTTTCTTTTTTTTAAAGCTGTCATTTATTTTTATTTTTATACATATTATATGTAACAGTAATAATATATCTTAATATTATATAATACATTAATTATATATTAAGTTATAAAAATTATAAAAATATAAAAATATGAAAATAAAAATAATATAATATATTAATAATAATATAGCAATATATATAATTTGTTATAAATATGTAATAAATACACTTATCCAAGAGAAACAAATTTTCACATTAGTTATGTCATCTGTCTCATTCTCCACCTCTCTTCCCCCCTTTAAAGGGTGCAAGGCACACTGGAGAAAGAGTTCTCCAAGCCAAGAAGACCTAAATTCAAGCTCCAAGATTGTCTATTGTTGTTACTGTTGTTGTGTCATTTCAGTCTGATACTAATTGGTGTTTTCTTGGCAAAAACACGGGGGTGATTTGCCATTTCCTTATCCAGATCATTTTAGATAAGGAAACTAAGGCAAACAGGGTTAAGTGACTTGCCCAGAGTCACACAATCTCATGTCTGAGGCCAGATTTGAACTCAGGAAGAGAAGTCTATATAACCAGACAAATCGCTTGACCTCTTAATGCTCTAGGTAACGTTAATAGAGAAAGAACTGAGAACTGAGTTCAAGTCCAACTCCTTGATATATACTGGCTGTGGGACCCAGGATAAATCACTTAACCTCAGGGCACTGGTAACTAACTCTCTAACATGGTAAGTTTAGGAAAAGATGCTCATCTTCATTCATAGAGTTTTCCTCATCCTCTCATTCCCTATGCCTAAAAAAATCATATGTCCAATAAGGAGGCAAAGGATTCGATCTCTCAGTTGTTATTAACTCACCTTTACCTCCATGGCATTTCCTCTATTTTCCCCAAACCCTTGTATTGTCAGCTGGCCTGAAACTGGACAGCAAACCTAACAGGCAAGAGATCGTGTCCAACTCAATCAAAATCCTTCCTCCTTAGTGCTCAAAAAAAAAAAAAAATTGAGCAAACAGGAATTGGACATTAAGGGGTTGGTCATCCATCAATCGGGGAATGACTTAAACAAGTTGTGGTATATGATAGTTATGGAATATTATTGTGCAATAAGAAATGACACGTAGGATGATTTCAGAAAAAGCCGGAAAGACTTATATAAACTGATGCAAAGTGAATTGAGCAGAACCAAAAGAACATTGTACATAGTGGCAGGAATATTTCTTGATGAACTGTGAATGACCTAGTCATTCTCAGCAATGCAGTAAGCCAGGGCAATCCCAGAAACTAATGATAAAAAATTCCGTCTGGCTCCACCCTACCCCAGACAGAACTGATGAAGTCTGAATGCAGGTTGAAACAAAATACATTTCATTATTTTTCTTCTTCTTCTTCTTCTACTTTTTTTTAATATAGTTTTTTTTTAAATTTTTAAACCCTTAACTTCTGTGTATTGATTTATAGGTGGAAAATTGGTAAGGGTAGGCAATGGGGGTCAAGTGACTTGCCCAGGGTCACACAGCTGGGAAATGTCTGAGGCCGGATTTGAACCTAGGACCTCCTGTCTCTAGGCCTGGCTCTCAATCCACTGAGCTACCCAGCTGCCCCCATTCTTCTACTTTTTAAAATCTGAGATCTATTCCACAAAATGACTATTATGGAGAAATGCCTTACATGATTAAACATATAAAATCTATATCAGATTGCTTACCATCTCAAGGAGAAGGGAGGGAAAGGAAGGAGGTTCAGGATAAGGGGAAGAATTTGGAACTCAAAAATTTTTTTAAAAAATAATGTTAAAAAATTGTACATATAATTGGAAAAATGAGATTTTTTTTTTAAAGATTGAGCAAAAAAGCAGCAGCTAACTCTAGGACCTTTTGTTCTCCGTCTCTGTTTCTTTCTTTCTTTTTTTTTTTTTTTTTTTTTTAAATTTTAAACCCTTAATTTCTGTGTATTGACTTATAGGTGGAAGAGTGGTAAGGGTAGGCAATGGGGGTCAAGTGACTTGCCCAGGGTCACACAGCTGGGAAGTGTCTCTGTTTCTTTTAATAAACCATAGCTTTATTATAACAGCGAAGAGATGGGTAAAGAGAGACAAAGAGGTTAAGGGACTCGTCAGAGGCCACATAAACCAAGAGGTTTAAGTCTCATTCTTCAACAGCAGACACTATAGATCTGCCTAACCACTCCTGATCAACCCAGAATTTGGAGCTAAAAAAAAAAAAATCTTTCAAGATCACCAGCTCAATCACTTTCATTTTTAGATAAAGAAACAAAGGTCCAGAAAAGTAAGTGATTTACCTAAGGTCACATGAGGCAGTAAAGAAATAGGAGAGGATTTGAACCCAAGTCCTACAACTCACATCAGGTTAGTTAGTAGTGCTGAGGATAGAGTTCCAGGGTCTAGATTAAGGAAGATCTGGATTCAATTCAGTCCTCGGATATTTAATAGTTGTGTGTCCCTGGGCAAGGAATTTAACTCTGTTGGCCTCAGTTGCCTCATCTGTACAACAAGCTAGAGAAGGAAATAGCAAACCACTCCAGGATCTTTGCCAAGAAAATGCCGAATGGAGTCACGAAGAGTAGAACATGAAAGGATTGAACAATAAAACAACTTCGAACTCCAATTCCAGTACTATTTGTATTACTCCATTCTTCCTTTTCATCCAAGAAGCTTTTGAACCATAATCATTTAATGAGACTTAAATGAGCACAACAAGTTCCCTACTTCTTTTTTTGTTTGTTTCAAACCATCATTTTCAGCAAATCACTAGACATTAGATCGACAGATGACAGGGAAGGTGGTTCTCGTTACAATAGAAAACATTTGATTTTGCTCAAAGTGATTCTTGGACATTGGTCAGTCAATCAATCAACAAGTGTTTATTAATGTATTTATTAAGTGGTTACTCTATGTTAGAGGTAAGTGCTGGGGATCCAAAGGAAGGCAAAAGCATTCCCATGCACAAAGCCCTTCCATCCAAAGGGGCAGACAAGACCACACAGTAATTCATAAATGCTGACTAACCAATCATCGGGGTATTATCTTCTATGGGAGCTATCACTGTAAGGAAAATGAAATGTTTGTAATAATACTTAACTGGAACAGGAACCACTTTCCTTGTATCCTTTTGTTATCTAAAAAAATAAACTTTCTACAATTCAGAAGCTCCAAATTAAGTTTCTTATGACAGCAAATCACTCAGCAGTTAGTAAATGCCTGCTATAGGGCACCAAGCTATGAACTGTAAAGGGGAGGTTGGGAGGGGAGGAAAAGAGAAAAAGTAGGGCCACCGTCTCTGTTCTCCAAGGAATTGAAAATCTAATTGGAGAAATGAGAAATATACAAGGTATAACCTCTCAGCTCAGCCAGTTATTAGCTGTGTAACTCTGAGAAAGTCACTTTAATTCTCAGCTTCAGTTTTCCCATCTGTAAAATGGAAATAATAACAGTACCTACCAGGCAGGGTGGTTATAAGGATCAAATGAGATAATGTATATAAAGAAGAACCCTAAATAACTAAGAGACTATTACGGAAGGCTAAACTGGTTTCAGTATCATTACTTTAGAGGTCAAACACCTCCCACACATTCAAAGATGAACAAATAAAAAGCAGTAAATAAATAACAAGTGAACAGTATAGAGAATAATTGCATTAGGAGTTCAGGTGAAGAAAAGATGGCTTCTTTTCATCTTAATTTTGATATTCCAATGTCCTAGAACATCCTCTCCCCCCAAAAGAAATTCTAAGTTATGTGTGCAATTTTTTATCCAAATTGAATTTTCCCCGCAGAAGAATTCTACCCTGACAAACCACAAGTGTTCCTGTAAATGATAGCATAGCAAAGAGAAAACAGTCCAGGATTGGGACTTGGAGGACCTATCTTCTATCTCTTACTACTTGCTTGACCTTGGGCAAGCCATTTCTTGAGTATCTCTGCAAAGCTTGGCCTTCCACTTACTGGACTACTAGAAGGAGCACAACAGAGGACACAATACTGTAATGGCAATGTGACTCTTTCTTCTGGATTCTTGGAACACTGGAAGCTAGATCTAATGAGGACATTCCATATTACCTCCAACATGTAGAAACTGCATGACCATAGGAATACTACACCTCTTGTGATGAAGATGAAACCGTAATTAAAGCACAGCATGAGATAACTCATGAATAGATTCTTTCCAGAAGGATGTGGAATGGAGAAAAGCAGAATCTCCAGAGGAATCCATAACTAGAATGCCCTCTGGAGGTCTGTGTAGTTTATCTGTAGAAAGTGACATGTAGTTATCAGTCTTTCCTAAAGATAACTTTTAAAGGGAAAAAAAATAGAAATATCAAACTAATATCCAGATTTTTTTATTGTTGCTATGGGGAATTGTAGGGAGAGCAGGGTGTTGGCACCTCATAATTAATGCAAAGGAACAGCAAAGTGGCAATCCTAGGGAAGGGCAATTTTTTGGGGTGGAGCTAAGTTTCATCTTTATATGCTATGGTTTTCCCAAATATTACTGTTTTCAATTGACGTTATATTAATTATATTAAGCTCAGAAAAAGTCTAAAGTCTAAGAAATACACAGCAATAGGAAATAGACTGTTCTAACCATCCACACTAAATGCAAAGCGGATGAAAAACACATTATTGCCCAATTAAATTAATCCATCAAGATGAAATCTTGAGCCAATGCTAAAATTGACAGTGAACTGATGTTAAAATCGAAGGGAGAGGATATAGGGCTGGAACATATTCAGAAAATTATTCATAGCTCTGAAAAATCATAAACTGCCTGCTGCTGCAAAAGCCTAATTTTAACACTGACAATCTCCTAGTAATGCTATATGGTTGTTAATCATCAGCTACAAACAAACAAAATTACCAATAACTCAAAGGGCAATGGAAAAAACTCATGGTGGGTGTAAAGGGGCGGTAACATGTTGTCAAAACTAACTTAAGCATGAGAAATATTACTGACAGGTAGAACTGGAAGAGGAGAAGGGGAAGTTGCATTGTAAGATTGAGATAATGTAGATATGATGATGAGGAGAAGGGAAAAGCGAAGAAGAAAGAAGAAAGTGAGGATGAGGGAGAGAGACAGAGACAGACAGAGAGAGATAAAAAAGAGAATCTCTTTGGAGAATTTAAGGAAAGATATGACAGAGGAGAAGGTATAGAAGGGCTTCAATAATACACATGATTAGAGCTATCCAGCTGTTCCTGAAGCCCTAGAAGGGCTGAATCCAAAAACAATGAGGATAAATGTTAGCATGGGAACAGACTGCCATCAGAGGACTAGCCTGTGTAAGTTGGGAGGAAGGTAACAGCAAAAGTTTGGCCTCCTAACAACTGCTTAAACACATGGGTTTATGCAGACATGATTGGGGATGTAGACTTGAAATGACCACCCCAATGCAACTATCAATAATATGGAAATAGGTCTTGATCGATGACACATGTTAAAACCAGTGGAAATGCACATCGGTTTGGGGAGGGGGTGAAGGGGGAGATGAAGAGGAAAGTAAAAACATGAATCATGTAACCATGGAAATTTTTTCTAAAAAATAAAAATAAAAAATTTTAAAAAAAAGTTTGGCCTCCAGAATTTTTTTAAGTCATAGTAACTCATGTATTCACTCAACTGAGATTGATAAGCAAAAGAGATTGAGTATAGCTAATCGGATAGAGCCCAGGATTTTTGGTCAGCAAGGCATGAACTTAAAACTACTGCCTAGCACTAATTAGCTCCAAGACCACAGGTAGGTCTTTTATCTTTTAAAAGTATGAGTTTCTTCCTTTGTAAAATGGAGATGATCAGACCTATATATATATATCTGCCTCCAGGGGTGCTGCAAGGCTCAAATGGGATCATATGCATAAAGCATATTTTACAAGCTATCCCCAAACTCTTCTTTTGGGACACTACATAAAGAGCTGTATAATTCACAGGCATCAGTGATGATGATGATGATGATTTGTCATCAAATCAATAATCACTGATCTTTGGGGGAGAAAAAAGTATATGATTTTTTGGCTCAACAAATCACACAAAATACAATGAGAATCCCTGATCCGGGCATCTTTTGTTCCTGGACAAAGTCTTCTCTTTGAAGAGTTACATGGACAAGGGAAGTCTCTAAATCATCGGTTCAAACTGAAGGCTAAAGGGACAGAAGTACTCAAGACTGGCTCTTCCCACCATTAATTAGATAGATAGATAGATAGATAGATAGATAGATAGATAGATAGATAGACAGACAGACAGACAGATAGAATGGAAGGGAATTGCTTATCCACAAAAGTATACTAGTTATAAATGAGTGAGGATCAAAGAAGCTGCTATCATAGATCAACCTCATTTTTTGACAGTAATATTCATTGCTGAAGCTCATAATAAATATTATGGCTCCCAACTTTACTATAGAAAGATAATATGTTTGATTTTTTTTAAAGTGAGATACATTAAAAAACAAGAGGGGGAAAAGGAGATGGAAGAGAAAACTTTCCCAATCTGACTGACTCTCATTTTTTTGTTATCACTTATCTGCTACATAAACAAAATTAACACACCTATAGAAGAGAAATCCTGAACTTCTGGTGGAACACCCAGCAACCATCCCACAAGCCAAAGACTTCAGATAAATGATTTAATCTTATACATAAAATGTAAATAAAAAAAAAAAGAATATACAAATGTTACCAGCTTCTCTATTTCTCTACCCTTAAGTTTTTTTAAGATGGTGATTATTTTTTGCCTTTTTAAAAAACTTACTCTTCATATTCTATATACAAATATGTAGGTTTGTGTATATATATATGTATTTTTCTATTTATATATGCATATATGTTTATATATACCTATATGTATGAATATGCTTATATATACATATATATATATCTTCTTTCCAATTGTAAAACTATAGAAATTCCTAACCTGGAGGCCATCAATTTCTATTTTTTAAATACTGATAATTACACTTCATTGATAATTTGTTTCTTTCCTAATCCATAATTTTATTTTATGCACTTAAAAATGCTATTGTGAGAAGACGTCTTTGGATTTCACCAGACAAGAGGTCTATGACACAAACAAAAAGGTTAAAGAATCCTGCTATTAGAGAAGCAACAGGGTATGATACAGTGTGTCAAACTCAAATAGAAACATAAGCATCACTGCCTATTTCATACTGACTTCGAAAACTCATATTAATATTATCAATGTCCTTTTGTATTTTTATTTATTTTTAAGCTTTCTTTTTCCCAAATCATTTTCATTTATATTTGCCTTAGAACTACCATCCTGAACCAAATAAAAATTCTACTTAAACCTCCGAATGTTTACACTAAATACTAGATGTTATCTATAATTGGTATTTTTAGTAGGTACCTAAATATTGTTTTATATCTGTTAAATATGTCCCAATTACATTTTAACCTGGTTTTGTTGCACTCAGGAAAGTTACAGGTACATAGGCAAGAGCTACACAGTGGATAACTCTTGTCAAATGGATAGAGTTGAAGGAAAAAAGACTTCACTTCGAACCCCACCTCTGAATCTCACTCTGTGAACCCAAGAAATGACTTAATACCTCCAAGCCTCAGTTTCCTCATCTGTAAAACAGGGATAATGATGAACAATTATTCTCTTAAGTATTGAGTGTCAAATGCTTTGCCAACCATACAACACTATATAAATGCCAGTGTGTGTGTGTGTGTGTGACAATTATTTTTTGACAAGCAAAAAATCATGAGTATGTAAATAGACAACATTTTGAAACAAACTCATATTTACAGTCAGACTTAAAACAGGGCTCTCCCAGGTTAATCATCCACAGGATAATGCAGATTAGTTTAGAACTTTTTGATGAGGATATTTTAGTGGCTTTCTACAAGCAACAGCAAATAACTCTTTTTTGACTGTACCAAGGACAAATTGAAAACAAGTGAACTTGGGGACCTAGAAGCAAGTTGCTGACTAGACAGGTGATGGATGACTGATTGTGGAAGGCAAGCACAAAAGGAAAGTGAGTCAGGGAGACATGAAGAGTACCACTGGAAGACTTCTTCCTGACGGGCTAAATGCTGCTTTTATAAGGCTGGTTGCCAGCTTGTAAGGAAAAAGTCAAAGTGTGTGGTGTGTGTGTTTGGGTGGTGTCTGTCTGCCTGTCTGCCTGTCTTTGTGTCTGAGTGGAGAAGGGAGTTTAAACTGGAAAGAAGAGAATTGTCTGTCTCTCAGATGCTCTTTGTGAGGCACAGGAAGGGCTATGCTGCCACCGAGCCTTTATCTTCTGAAGGAAAGGAGGTTGGTTGTGTTGGACTGGGGTTTGTTTTTTTTTTGGTTGTTGTTGTTGTTGTTGGACTGGGTTTTTTTTTTTTTGGTGGTGGTTGTTTTTTTTTTTTTTTAATTTCTTTTTTGGCCTGTGCATACACACTTCAGAAGGCAACCACAATGACTGAACAGGAAGCATGTTAATTAATCAAAAATGCAGACCTGGGAGTTGGCATGGGTCACATGACTCTGGAGGATTTCCTCACTGTCTCAGTCCTACAGAACACAAGAAACTAAGTACTGTACTTAGCAGAGGAGTAGATGGAGCCTGCTGCAGGGCCTTCAGTGCCAAAGTTTCTCTTTTATTTCCTCTAACATTACCTCTGTCTGCATTTATTTGGGGTGCATGTTTTTATTTATTCATTTTCTCCCCTTTACCCTTATTATTATTAGGAAAGCTGCTCTCTGAGAATTTATTTGCCTTTCTGCTCATGTTTGTGTCCTTACTACATTACCATTGTGCCTGGCACCGAGTAGACATTTAAAAAATGCTTAGTGCTTGATTCTCTTAGACATATTAAATGGAGAAAAAAAAACTCTAAAAATTGGAGCCTGCAGAAAAAAGAAATTTTAAAGCCTTTTTAAGGAAAATATTCATATGCCAAACAAAACTGGATGAGTTGACAATTAAAGTCATTCTTCCAAATAAATAAGATGCTAACTACTGCAGGCATATTCAAAATGATTGGCTTAGTCTTGTATTAATATCAAAGTTCCTGAGTTCACATCAAAATGCAAATTTGATGTCAAATCAAATTTTTTTAAAAACCATGATTTGTATGTACCCTGTGATTTGGGGATGAATCTAGTCTGCAATCTGATACAACAAGACCTGGTATATTGGAAAGAGCACTGGCTCAGAAGTCCAAGACCAAGGTTCAAATCCCACCTTTAACACTTACTACCTAGGTGGCCAAGAGCAAATCAGTTGACAATCTTGGGCATCAGTATGTTCAAGTGTAAAATGAAAAGGATATCCCTCGAGGTCTCTTCCAGTTCATAGTTTATGAACTCATGATTAATGTTCCTATAAATAATAAAGTCAACTAAAATTCTAAGACATTTGGAAGATTTGAGGTGCATGGAGAGATTTGAGCATGAGAATCCACACTATGAAAATTTTCCTGTTTTGATGGGCTGATTTAGTAACAGGAGTAAAATTGTTACTTAGAAAAAAAATCTAATCATTGTATTTTCCCCATATTTCCCCCCCAACAACACAGTACAAGCTGGTTGTTGCTGGTGAATCTAGTCGTTTATAAACACTACATTCACAATATCAGAAAGATCAATCATGCACTAAATTGCTCTTGAAAAATATTCTGTTTTTTCTAGCTTTATTTCTCCACATGGCCAGCCTGCTATTTTCTGCTACACATCCTTTACATAGAGTGTGGAACTGCATTTTGGAACGAGACACTGCCTTGTCATTGGCCTTTGGAAAAAGGGGTCACCACACAGCACCTTTCCTGAAGAGTGATGGTATTGTAGGAGCATGAGTTTTACAGTGGAAAAGAAAACTGTCAGCTGAGGGCATAGAACTGGAACAGCTCGAGAAAGCTGGCCCTTTACCTTAACATTTGGCTAGAGCTCTGCTGGAGGAAACTCCTGAGCATCCCAGGAGGATCTCCTGTCAAAGAGTTCCAGGAGCCTGGGGACAAGAGTTGTGTAGGATGTGCAGGATGGCTGAGTTGCCTGACTTAATTACTGAAAGGAATACTCAGATTGGCAAGACTATAGATAAATCCATCAACGTGTATTACTATTATGTTACTTCTTCCTTGGGTTTAAATGGAAAGAGAAGGGCAGGTATGAGGCAATAAACATTTATTGAGTGCCTACTCTATGCCTAGCACTATGCTAAGTCGATATAGTAAACATTTTTAATATTTATTTTTATTTTATTATATATTTATTATATTATGTATGTTTATCATATGTGTCTTTATTATATATATATTTAGAACTATATATACAATATTATACATTTTTATAGAACTATATATTATTAATGATTCTAAAAGTTTTTTATAACAATTAAATGTGGCATGTGAATTTAACATATTAGAAGGGTTCTATAGTATCTATCTACTTAGATAATGGATATAAAAAGAACCAAAGGATAATCTATGCTTCCAAGGAGTTCACTGGCTAAAGGAGATGCAAATAACTATGTAGAAACAAGAAACGTACAGGATAAATTGGAAATAATCAATAGCGGGAAGGCTTCGCTAGAATTAAAGGGGATCAGGAAAGGTTTCTTGTAGAAAGAAGGTTTTAGGTGGNATATTTATTTTTATTTTATTATATATTTATTATATTATGTATGTTTATCATATAATGTGTCTTTATTATATATATATATTTAGAACTATATATATAATATTATACATTTTTATAGAACTATATATTATTAATGATTCTAAAAGTTTTTTATAACAATTAAATGTGGCATGTGAATTTAACATATTAGAAGGGTTCTATAGTATCTATCTACTTAGATAATGGATATAAAAAGAACCAAAGGATAATCTATGCTTCCAAGGAGTTCACTGGCTAAAGGAGATGCAAATAACTATGTAGAAACAAGAAACCTACAGGATAAATTGGAAATAATCAATAGCGGGAAGGCTTCACTAGAATTAAAGGGGATCAGGAAAGGTTTCTTGTAGAAAGAAGGTTTTAGGTGGGATTTAAAGGAAACCAAAAGACACAGGTGAGGAGGGAAAGCACTCCAGGCAAGGGGAACAGTCAGTGAAAAAGGTGAGATACTGTCTTGCTTGAAGAACAGCAATGATACAGGTGTCCTTAGATTGCAGAAAATGTGGAGAAAGGGGTAAGGAGTAGGAAGCCTGGAAGAGGGGGTAGGGGCCAGGCTATTCAAGGCTTTAAAACCAAGGAGACAGTGTCCTATTTGATCCTGGATATGAAAAGAAGCCTATGTAGTGTATTAAGGAAGGGGACATGGTTAGAGCTATACTTTAGAGAGACTGTTCACCGCTGAGTGGGGAGAGACTGGTGATGGAGAGATCAAGAAGCAGGCTACTTCAATAGTCCAGGAATGAAGTGATGCTGGCCTAACCCAGGGAGGTGGCACTGTCAGAAGAGAGAAGGGGGTACTAGAGACACCCTGCTACCTAACAGCATTTCAGTGAGCCTGTAGTAAAAGGCTGAAACTCCTAAAATTCAGTCTTATTCTATGGGCAAAGACACATTATGGAACTTTAACCTTTGATAAATCAGCTAGAAAATTTTAGGGCAGCTTTTCCAATATAACACAGCATATCTTCCTCCTTTTTGACCACACAAAGGACTCAGACCCACAAAAGAGTTCTGGCAGACATTTATTTTCACATTAATTGAAAAATACTTTTTATGATTTAAAAAAATTTCCAATTCAATCTGTGTCTATTTATGAGTTTATTTTATACTTAGTTCCATTTTTCCAAAGACCCATGATTTCATCCAGTGTCCATTTCTTCCTGCAACAGAGAAAGCAATTCCTCCAGGAAGGCTTAAATCTATACTCTGAGCTTTGGTAGACAGACTTTGGGAGGAGAGACTAAGGCTTTCCATACTGAGTTAGACTGACCTTCAGACAACAGACATGGTCTGTCACTAGTCCTTCCAGGGTTTTCACTTCAATGGAACAGGGGGAAGGGAAAAGGGAGTAAGCATTTACATTGTACCTATTATATGCCAGGCATAATCACTTTATAAATATTATTTCATTTGAGTCTCACAATCCTGAGTGGTTTTTAATCTTCATTTTACAGTTAGAGAAAATAAGGCAAAGAGAGGTTAGGTGACTTGTCCAGGGTCATATGGCTAATAAGTGTCTGCAGCTGGATTTGAACTCTGGTCTTCCTGACTCCAGATCCAGTGCTCTACCCACTGTACTATCTAGCTACCTTTAATCCACTATTCAATATCACCTAGCTACCTGGGAAGAGACCAGAATCACCTCAATATTTAACAGTTAGAACTAGGGCTTAAAAAAATAAAGTTGAATTATTGAAGAAATTTCCAATCACTCTCAAGTTACTCGAACTGACTCTCATTGCTCCCTAAAACTAATAACATGGGGGCAGCTGGGTGGCTCAGTGGATTGAGAGCCAGGCCTAGAGATGGGAGGTCCTCTTAGGTTTAAATCTGGCCTCAGATACTTCCCAGCTGTGTGACCCTGGGCAAGTCACTTGACCCCCCGCCCCCCCCCATTGCCTACCCTTACCACTCTTCTGCCTTAGAACCAATACACATTATTGATTCCAAGAGGGAAGGCAAGGGTTTTAAAAAACAAACAAACTAATAACACACCAAATTCTGTTCCATTCTTGCTGAAACCCAACTTTGGGTAGACTGCAACTGCTGCTAATACATGTTTCAACTGACCCTCCCTGGCTACCTTAGTTTGGCTAAACATAGAAGGTTTATGGCAGAGGAGAATTCTATTAAGTAGCCTTTGTTTATAAGGTCCTTGGTCAGTGGTGGGAACAACCCAAGAATTTTTCAATAATCTACCTACCCCAGGGGAACAAGGAGGACAGAACCAGGCCATCTCATTGATCCTTTGGAATCTGAGGAATCTGCAAGAGAATGTTGAGCAGGGGGCTGCCTGGGAATTATTCTTTGAAATGGAGAGGCCATGACAATAGCTTCCCACTGTGACCTGGACAGGCCATTCCATTCATCACAGCTATCAAGCTATACCAGTTCTAGCTCCTGCCTGGGTAGCAGAAGAAATTATTAGAGGTGGAAAACTTCAAATTAAGCACTTATTCCTCAAAGGACCCCCTCCTGCCCTTCCCCCCAAAAAAGAGAAGAGCACACACATACACAAAGTTTCATTTCTAGAGCGGTAGTGAGAAAACTTAATTTAAGAGTTATAGAAGCAAAACAGGTCCCAAAGGATGTGAGCCATGCATGTGAACTATCAGATATGAATAACAAGGCTAATTGTAAATTCTTGTATGGTCTCCTTTTTGTGTTTGAATGGTCATTCTTCAATGCTTAGAAGATGGAAATTTTGCTCAAGTCAAAAATGCCCTCAAAGTTACTATACAAGATTCAGCCACTCAGTTCAGTAACAACCACTTTATATCTTCAATATCATTTTTCTGTACTATTCAAGGAGTCTTAACTCCCACATAATAGCACTAGGGATTTCGTAGTGGGTTCTGAAAAGAAAAATCAACCTTAGGGACAAAGCTCCATTTTCTGCATTTATGCCTCAATGCCCTATTTTCTGACTAATTTTTAACTGGTCTTTTGGAAGAAATGAGTACTTTAACAACCTACCCAAGGGCGCAAAGATTTTTCTTTTTAAACTCACTTTTTTCCCCCTGAACTAAGTTGCTTTTGAAGGGGCAAAGTGATTTTCTTAAAGCAAATAATTAAGTTTCAATTATATTGCTTTACTCTCATGTCATCCCTAATTTTTCTTCCCTTCTCTCTTCTGACCAGAAAGAGAAAATATCTTTAAAAAACCCACACTCAGTTGAGGAAGATCCTAACTCTTCAATTCATTGTCCCTATTTACTGTCCCTCCTAACCCAAACTATGTGATCCTACTTCCACAGCATTCCTTTCTCTTAAATGGTATTTTTCCTTTTTTTCTACATGAAAGGATCATAGATTTAAAGCTAGAAGGAAACTGGAAGATAATTTTGGCCAACCTCATTTTATAGCTCGGTGATAGCCCTGAACCTGGAGTCAGAAAAACTCATCTTCCTGAATTCAAATCTGACTTCAGACATTTACTATCTGGGTGACCCTGGGCAAGTTAGGGACACTTCACCCTGTTTGCCTCAATCTCTTATCTGTAAAATGAGCTGGAGAAGGAAATGGCAAACCAGCCCAGCACCTCTGCCAAGAAAACCCCAAATGGGGTCAGGAAGAGCCTACAAAAACAACAACAACAACAACAAAAATTTAAAACAAAATTTTATAGATAAGAAAACTAAGATTTGAAGGCATGAAGTGACTTATTCAAGGCCACAAAGATACCTAAGTAGGATCATAACATCTTGGGAAGTCAGAAACTATCTATCTAGTCCAACCCCTCTCATTTTACAAAGAGGGAAAATGAGGCCCAGAGCAGTTCTATGATTTGCCCAAGGTCAATCTCTGAAAAGTGAGAAATCAGCCTTTGAATAAAAGTCCTCTGACTGTAGCTCCAGAGTTTTTTTCCCACTGGGATCCAATGCTTGAAGGGTCCACCTCTATTTAAATATTTCAAAAATCCAGTTCAGATCCCACTTCCCCCAGCCCAGTCCACAGTGGGCTTCTTCCTCTCAGTTCCAACACCAGTCAATAGCATTAAAATGCTGTGTCAGAACTAGTCATTATTTTTCCTTTCCTTCTTTGTAATCACAATGATGACTTATTAACTTGAATTTAATTGGATATTTTTTTCTGTGTATTCATCTCATATCTCCTTCTGGACCCAAGCTTCTTTCTTATACTTTACTGAATCTACAACACCTCCTTGCAGTCCTAGGCATTCTCCTCTCATCTCCAGGCTCAAGGAAACCCTTCCTTCTTTCAAGACTTAAGTTCCATGTTCTACAGAAAGCCAAAAGGAAGTTATCATGGTACAATGGAAAGAATTCTGGATTAGGAGGCAAAAGGCATTGTTTTTCAGTTGCATCTGACATTTTATAACCCCATTTGGGGTTTTCTTGGCAAAGTCACTGGAGTGGTTTGCCATTTCCTTCTCCAATTCATTTTATGGTTAAGGAAATTAAAGTAAACAAAGTTAAGTGACTTGCCCAGGGTCACACAAAGTGTCTGAAGTCAGATTTGAACTTCAGACATGGATTCTTCCTGATTCCAGGGCCCAGCACTCTATCTAGTGCTCCAAGAGTCAGAAGGTTTGAGTTCAAATCTTGGTTTCTCTGATAACTACCTTTGTGACCAGGGGCAAGACTCTACTCCTTTTTCAAGGTCTCAGTTTCCTCAAAAAGAGAGAGGACTATCTAAGTTTCCTTTGGGCTCCAAACATTATATCTGCCTGACAGACAGCTGAGAATACACCTTTGTAATGGGTTTGTGTGTATATTTATATATATACAAGTTGACTATCTACATTAAAATGCAAACTACTTCAGGTCATGGACAGACTGGGAATCATTTTATTGTGTTTTGTTTTTCTTTTGAATCTCTAGCATTTATCTCACAGTAGATAAATGCTTGTAGATTGATAGATATTCAACATATATAAAATAAAAATGTTTTCTTATCTAAGATTTTGGCTAAGTGATGGTCAAACAAGTCTAACTTGCTGGAGGCAATTTTGAAAGATAAAAAGCTACCTAGAAGGTAACAATCTGCACAGGTAGAGGGATGAAGGATCCAGTTCCTATCTCTATCCTTATCCTTAGCTAGGATTTAGGACTCCTTCACCACAGAACAAACCTATCTCTCTTTAACTTTCTCCTACCTTCATTATTCTCTTCCAAAAATCATTTTTACCAGGAACAGGTCATGAAATTACAATCTCTTTTCTTATCCCCCTGGAACTGCTATTTTGGCTTTTTTCCATCAGTGGAGAGGGACAAATAAAATAATTTGCTGTCTTGTATTTGGAGAACCTGATCCATTATGAGAAAAGTAGAAGACTTGATTAGGTCTTTGTAAGATGAAATTCTCATTACTTCAAGGACAGTGAATTTATTCTGGTGATTTTCCCTATGATCTTGTCATCTCAAATAACTGATGGAAAATCACAGCACAACCTCATGGACAGTTAAATGGGCAAGAATGAGTGAGGAAACACCATAAAGTCTTAACTAGCAAGCACCACATCACTTGAGACCTAATCTTATTAATAATGCCCAGGGAATCACTCACTTGGGAGAAGATGAAGGAAGTGAATGAACTTAATAGTAATTGACTAGTTTCCAGGAATAATATTCCAGGAAGGGTTTCTTTCACCAGCTGGGCAGGTGTTATGCTCATAACTTACTCCAGTCACGTCACAAAATTTACTCTAATACTTACCAACACTGTAGACTTTTGAGTTATATATGCACAAGGAGACATAAGCGAAAGGTAGCCTTGATAAAAGAAGAAATACCCTCTTTGACTGAAAATCCCAACTAAAGGTAAATCACAGAATCTCCCAGTTGGAGGGGACCCTAAAGGAATCTAATCCAACAACAAAAAGTACCTCTGCAACATACTCAGCAAGGCATCATCTAATCTTTGCTTCTGATGAAATCCACTCAACCTCTGAAAAGAGGTTTGTTTTGTTTTCCCTTAGATGTAGCCCAAATCTGTACTTATGCCACTTCTACCCTTTTAAGGTCAATTTATTAAAATTGGGTGATCACAAACCAAAGATGTCAAGAGAGGATTCCCATATCATGTGGGAGGTCAGACTAGAAAGCATGTAAAGTCCCTTCCATCACGAAGATTATAACCATGACTCATTAACCTATTACAAAATCAGAATAACTGATTTAGTTAGCTTAGAATACCAGACGAATAAAGTGCCTGAAGGTAAACTTTGTGTGTGTTTCCAGTCTTGGCTGAGGAAGATGTGGTTGGTGGGCTTGGCAGGCATTTTCCTAGAGTGGAGGAGGGTGACTCATCTTAGCAAGGTGTATGAGAATGACCCCCTACAGATATTCACCTCCATGATGCTACTTCCAAAATACTTTCCAATTTAATAAAATAAATATTTATTCAACACCTACTATAGGCAAGGTACTGCAACTATAAAGATGAAAAGCTATACAGTTCTCTTTATTTTACAATTCAGTAGTGGGGTTGATTCTATATTGTTAATTGATATAATTGACAATTTTATGTTTCTGATTACAACTATAATTCTTTTAGTTTACCTGACCTCGGGCATACCATTTAATCTCTGGGTCTCAATTTACAACAAATGAGCTAAGAAAACAAACGGATCAGATAGTTGGACTAGTCAAGCTCTAATGTCTTTCTAGCTCCGAATTATATGATCCCTGTGTTAGAAAACAGTTGTGTAGGTAGAAGACCCTGCAATTTAGGTTCCTCAAATTAGGCCCTAGAATAGGGTCCAGTTCCCTTTTACCCCTGCTCATCGCCTCATCCCTGCCTATAGGATCCTTCTGAATTTTCCTAAAGATGAATATTTTATATATATTTTGTTTATTTGGTTGGTTGGTTTTTTAAAGCTATTCTACTTGGGTAATGATGACAAGAATTAAACTCCAGTTAGGAGTCTAGCTATTTGAATTCTATATCTAATCCTTACTAATAGTGTGATATAATCAGTCACTTCACATGTCTGAGGTTCGTCTGTAAAATTGGAAAAATGGCACTTATATTGCCTACATCAAAGGATTGCTTAAATGGAAAGGCTTTGACCCAACTTCCCTATTTGTTGATGTTCCTTCTTTGCTATATTTATCTGTCTAGTTCACATTGTATAAATACATCTCATTCCCAAGGTCTCTACTACAGTGCTAGAATTGTTTTTGTCTTTATCACTAGCACCTGGTACAATACCTTATACTTGGAAGGTACTTGATAAATGTATGTCACATTTAAAATTTTACTTAAACATGGAGTATACCAAGAAGCATTGAAGACATATGAATTAAGGCAAAAAAAAAATAAGCAGAACCAGAAATACAATAGAAACTTAATATAATCTAACCTAAAAAAATGAAAATTTGAAAACCATAATCATAATGCTTAAAATTTGACCTCAAAAAGAAAATAAAAAAATATATCTTCTTTACTAAGCAGGGGGAGTGTTTGGATATGGAATACTGCATTTATTGTCAGTCTTCACTGATATTCTGTGCGGTGTATTTTTTCCCCTCTTTTTCTATCTTTTATGACATGCAGTGGCTTTTTGTTTCGGCAAGAAAATAGTGTATGTGATGTAAAAAGTACAGCAGAAAAGGCATGGAATTTGGAGTAAGACAATCTTGGGTTCAAATCCTGACTGATACATAATAGACATTCATGTGACTTCGACAAGTCATTTTATATCTCTAGGACTGAGTCCTAAATAAGACTAGAGAGATGATGGTTTCAAAAGTTCTATTCAGATCTACATCTATGAATTTATGAATACTCTAACTCATTCTTTCAATGTTCTTCCTAATGGGGTAGAAAAAAAGGTTATCAGTTTCAGGTGTGAACTAAGAAGGTACTCATAGCTAAGCTCCTTTTGACTCCTGCAAAATAGAAATGCTTTTCAAGACAGCCCAAGAGAATTTGGAGATTTAGAATTTATTTGTAAATAGGAATTTCAACAGCCCTATCAAAGCCCTTAACCACCTTAGGAATCTCCAGGGTCCTAGGATTAAGCCCTCTTTCCCCCAAGTCATTTACATTTATATTTGCCTTAGAACTATCATGCTGATCCAAATAGAAACTATGCTTAAATATCCAAAGCTGTTGTCTATGATTAGTGTTTTTTAGTATGTACCTATATGTTTTTCCCTTCCCTAAAGAGATCTCAGCTTAAGAGTATTCAGGTCTAGGGTCCATTCATTCGAAATGTTCATACATCCAAAATACACTTTCTATCTGGAGGAATATAAATACGGCATGGTAGATAGAATTGTTCCATCAAAAAACATGGACATAATGCAAACTTTTTAGATTTTTATAGGTATAATATATTATATGTATACGATCAAAAAATTCTAGCTCTACCATGTACTAAACTATCTGAATGTCTCTTATCCTGTTTTCTTTTTCTATAAAATGAATGGGTTTCACCAAACAAACTGTCTTTTCAGCTCTAAATCTTTGAGCTGCTCTCAATCTGTATATATCTTGTTTCTATCCATTCGGTGTATAATATTTACTATAATAATATCCATGTTCACCTATAAACTGAGTTTAAGGTAAACAGTAGAGCACTAGAAAAAAGTGAATTATGCTATGATGTGAGTTACTGATGACCGCAAATAAAAATATCTATCTAGATCGCTATTCTCAGGAAAGAAAACACATACACTCCCTATTCTCAAGAAATACTTTTAAAAAGTTGTTTTATAAAATCATCTCATATCAGTCCAATGAACACAACTGATAAGCTTTAATGTGGTATCTTCTTGAGGTTATTTGCATTTTCACAGGGGAAGCATTTGGCTCTAGCCAAAGATCTAATTACAGAATTGTAAACATCAGTCTTGGGCAGTGTAGGTGGTTATATTTCAGGGGCTTGAAGGGACTCCCACAGCTGGCTAAACCAAAGTCCATGGCACGGGGCACAGACATTGCCACTTCCCTATATTACAGACTTAATCACGTAACTAAGAGAAAGTGGTTTTCCCACTAACATCTTGACCTTTCCATCTGTTTCATATTATTGAGTCTTCCCCACACTTCAGTTAGTAGTCTACCTATACATGATTCATCAGATGAGAATAGAGTTGGTAGGAAAGGAATACTTATCTATTTATTGAATCAAAGAATAGACTATTCTAACCTCTTGTAAAGCTCACCCATACACTAGAACACCAATGTATACCTTTCAACCACCTAAAAAGTGAGAGCACTAGAATATGAATACGTGTGCATAGGTACCCATAGGGCCCCTTTATCCACGCTTTTGCTATCCAAGGTTTCAGATTATCCACAGTCAACTAGTCAACGTCAAAGGGCCAGAGAGTGAGTGTGCCAGAAGACTGTGGTAGTGGTCTGCTTCTAGCTGCCAACTCTTCTGCTTTCACTTTCATATTTGGAGTGGGCAGTGGGAGTAGGGAGATTAGTGAGTGCCAAGCTGAGGGGCAGAAGCAAAGAGAGAAAGAGGAGAGGAGAAGAGGGGAGGGGAGGGGAAAGGAGAGGGGTGTGAGACTAGCAGATGTTTGCTTACTGACTTCAGCCATGGTCTCAGAACTTATGAGTCCCATGACAGATAAAGATAGACATGGATACAGATAAGGACATAGATATAGATATAGACATAGGTATAAACATCTGCATATAGTCCTAGAAATAGTTATATTTTACACTATGTAACTCAACAGATCTATGCTGGAATTGCTACAGGTATTCCCTCCAACAGTGCAAATATCAGTCCATCTCTTGTCCATGTCTTCTTGTAGTTTACCCATGAGGAGGCACATCTGGCATGACAGGGGCTTTTCTCAAGATCACTAGACACCGTTGATTCCGATGGAGCACGGGGACTATGTATTCATCATCCCTCAGTCTCACCACATGACCAAACTATCATTTTTTGTGTGTGTGGTCATATATTTCTCCTTTACTCCTCGCCCTTTTGTTTGAATAATTCCTCATCTGTAATATGTTGCAGCTTGCTCACGCCCACCATTGCACCCCCCCCCATTACCCTCTGGGTAATCCTCAACTTCAGTTCTTCAAGGACTACAGCATTCCATGACTCATTCATACAGTAACATAAAAATAATATTGGTATTAGAAAGATATTATCTTTGGGGGGTGTTTTATATAATTGGATAATGCATTAGAGGTCCACCTATAACATACTCCTAAAAATCTATATTAATTTTTCTGCTATTTTCAAATGGAAGAACTTTATGCATTGGGGCTTGTTTTTAACCTCTCAGGTCACTGTCAACTATAAGATAAAAAGTCCCCTTTTCCTTTTTTTTTTTTTTTACAGGAGACTTTTCTTTCTTTCTTTCTGAAACTGTCATTTCATCTATGAAGAAAGAAACATGTTCTCCCCATAATGATTAGCAAATCACCTTAGAAAGTTGCTTGGAGAACAAAATGACAAAATGTTACTCACAAGAAAAGGAAAGGCCCATCCAGGGCTTTTAATGTCACTTAATAGTTCAAGAAACTGAGGCCCAAAAAAGTTGAAAAATTTGTCCAATGAAACACAGAAGAAGAGTTAGTATTTGAACCCTTTTTTTTTTTTTACTTCTAATCCAACACACTTTCCATTACTCTACCCTGATTTGCTTATGGTCACACAGCTGATATTTGTGAAAGGCAAGATCTGTGTTTAAAACCCTGATCTTCCCCTAAGGTTGCCCCTCAGTCTACAACTTTTTCTACTCCCTCTTCTAACAGTTTAAGACAAGGGTTCTTAACCCTTTTTGTGTGTTGTGGACCCCTTTAGTAGCCTGCTGAAGCCTATTAATAAAATAATATTTTAAGTGAATAAAATATATAGTATTACAAAGAATGCCAATTATACTAAAATATAGTTATCAAAATACTTTTTTTAAAAGCTCATAGACACCTGGTTAAAGAAAGAAAAAAAAAACCTGCTACAGTTTCCAAAGACTCTGCAGCAATCCAATAAAGCTTAAGCTTAAGTGGTTAAAATATTGGAGGTGAGTCAGAAGACCTTTAGTGTACTAAAGACTCAAGACATTAACCATGTGTCCCTAGACAAGTCAACTTAATATCTTTGGGCTTCAATTTCTTGATGGGCAAAACGGAGTTGGACTTAGTAGTCTCGAAGGTCCCTTCCGGCTCAAAATCTTTGATCCCATGAGGTAACATCCTTGGACTACCTACAGCTTTGCCACACCTTTCTGTGGGGAGAAAAAGTATAGAGCTAAATAAGTGGGAGGAATCCAATCAATACCTCCTAGAGTGAGTAATGTGGAATAAATTTCCTGATGAGTAAAATACTTATCCAAAATGAGAAAGACTTTTACTGAGTGGCTTTTAGCCAATCACCAATAAATTTATCCACTACCTGATTAGGCAAGGGACTTCTGGGAAACAGTTTATAACTCACTAGATGAGTTCTCAAAAGGCAGCTGTATTTAGAATGTTACAGAAGTCTTTATAGATGGTTTATCTTATCTCATCAAGACTATCCAAAAAGCTTAGAGAGTGGCCACGGCCTTGGGGAGCATGGCCTCCTTCAAATTTTGGTTTCATTGCCTTGGATATTTTTTCTAGGTCATGAAGCAGCTCAGCCCGTGTTTCAAAGGAGCCATAATTAAGAGGTGTGTAACCTTAGGCAATGTAGGGGCTGCATCAACATGTCCTCAAACAAGCTCCACCACCACCCAACTCAGCTGCTGCATGTGAAAGTCTAAGTCTGTGTACAGCAATGCTGTTATTCACACCTCAGCTCCCCTGTCATCTGGGGTAACGTCTGCCTTTCCCTTTCTTTACACCAAAAAGGGAATTTGAAAGCACACACAAAAATGGTTTCAAAAATGAAAATTCCTCTAGGGAATGTTATTTGCAGACACATATTTTGTTCTGTTCCAAAAAAAAAAAAACAAAAAAAAACACCAAGTGAAACAGGGATAAAGGAAAACACTGGAATCATAGAGGAGATTGAGTCCCAAATATTAAATAAAAATGCAGTATCTGTACCCAGGGAGCCTCAAGTTGTTTGTCAGAGGCAGAAGAGAATTTTCCCAGCTGGAACACAAAGTTTATAAAAGGTGAGTGACTAGCTCTGGTCTTAAAACAATTATACTATTGGCAGCCCCTCTCTGTTGCACACACACACACACACANCATATATATTACACACACACACACACACCCCAAATGATCAATGGAGTCATTTAAATCCACTCTTTCTTTTTCTATCCCCTATGCCCAGGCCAGGGCCCTAGCTAGGACCTTAGGAGTTCACCATGAAGCTACCACAATAGCTCAAACATCACTCCTTAACGGAAGTCCTTGCCTCATTAGTCTCCGCCGTCCACTCCCTGTCCATTCTCAGTCCATTCTGCTCAGAAAGATATTTGTCTAATCTCAAAATATTATTTTGTACCATCTTTCTGATTCAAAAACTTTCCTCAAAGTCGAAAAGCCAAAATGCCAATGCCTTAGTCTAGCAGTGAAGATGCCACCCCAATCTAGTCCCAGACAACCTTCCCTAACCACTCAAGCAGGACTCCCAGAGAGCAGAAATTATCTTCTCATCTTGATTTAAGCGTTCCCCCAAACCCAGATACATAGGGCTTTCCAAATCCCCAGCTTTGTTATGGTTTCTTCTATCTTCATCTTCTCATCTTCACCTAATAAAACTTTATCCATGAGGGCTTCAGGGGAGATGGCTAGGGAATAGTTCTGGTAGTAGGCAGCGTGTCCATGGCAAGAACAGCCTCCAGAGCAATGGTGGAAGATTCCAAAGGCAGGAAGATATCATCAATTGCATCCCCTGTGTCTGTGAGTTAAGTTCGCCAGTCCTCACTTCATTTTTGGTTTAAAAGCTCCTTGTATTTGGGATATATGCAAGAAAAGTTAACAAAGAGGCCAACCTTAATACTGACAACCCTAGCCTTATCTCCACTCTTCTGCCTTCTAAGGTTACTTACTTCATAGAATTTATGGTAGAGTGTAGGATCACACCAAAAGAGAAAGGGCATTTCTTTCTAGTCTGGGCTCTGCTGTTCACAACCTATATGACCTTGAGCAAGTCAACATCAATAAGCAAAAGCAATCAATCAGCAAGTATTAAGCACCTACTATGTGCAGGGCATATGTTAGGTGCCAGGGAGATACAAAAACAAGCATACTTCTTCTCTGGAAACCACAGTTTCCTAATCTGTCAAGTAAAGAAGCAAGATTAATAAAGAAAAAAGTAGATACAATCTAAGGTACTTTGGGAGCCTAAATGAACAACCTATAACAATGTCCAAAATAGCTTCCTGCCCTAAGAGGGAAATTAGATCATTTGAGAATCAAAAACTGAGAGGAAATTCTCTAAAATGAGCAATCTTGGAGATAAATCCAAATACCACTGGAGTTTTGGTGTTTTTGCCTTTTGACTCAAAAGCCACATACACTAGTTTGTAGAGCCGAGCTTAGTAGTAAATGAGAGCTGGATATTCCATTAAAGAGTTCCTGAGCTTTCATCAAAGCTCAGCCTCAGTGCCACTGGTCCATGTTTTGCAGGTTCCTTTGGTTGCTCAGATTTCCTACACCACCCCATAACTGGTTGCCAATAGGACTGATTGCTAAAATACATATGATATTGACTTAAATATGTTCATGTCAACTCTTCATGGGTAGAGCAATTTTGTTTCATTTTCTCATCTTCCAGCACCTTAGCTCCGATCCCTTTAACTCCCTGAGCCTATTAAGATACAATTGTGGCAGATGGTATTATTCAGATTTTACTATGGAAAAAAAAGGAAGAAAAAAAAAGTTAGGATAATTTTTTAAATGTTTTCATTGGCTTGAAAGAAAAAGAAATAAACATTCAATCCCTGTTTGTTTTTATAGAGGAAAAAAAGTCCCTCAGAAAAGCCTAAGGAAGAAAACCGATTCAGGAAATCTTAGACCCTTATTTTTTTTAAACACTCCAACCTGTCACCTTTCTAACATTCATTCATTTTCTCAAAGTGAACAAGGGATGGACATCTGACATTTATGCTGTGACTTTTCTTCTACAACCTATTTCATATATTAACTGCCTCTCACAAAGTCTTTTCTCAGTTCATGTCTAAATTCCAATAGAAACCTGGTATTTTATAGGTAGAATGTTTTGCAGTTTACCAAAGTGCTTTCACATATATTATCTCTTTCGATTTTGATCCTCACAACAACCATCTAAGGTGGGAAATAACTACCTAGAGCACTTATTCACAAAATGTTGTAATTTCTCTTACCCAATCTATTGTATTTCCACTGCCAAATCTACCTTAGTAAATTAATCTTTCTTCTTTAACTATATAAAAAAAAATCTACCAGCACATATTACTAAATTACAAATTTCAAAGCTCAAAATAAAACGATTTATGAGACCAGCTTCTTTCTGGAATGTTTCCTTTGATAGTCTGAGCAGGAATGAATAGCTCAAACCTCTATCATGAATGGAAAAAAGCAAAGGAAACACCTTTTGGCCATCCAATGCTACTATGAAAAAGAGAAAAAAGTGGGCTTCTGTAACTTCAGTATTTTATCTATTCATGACAGCACAAATTAGGTATTAAACACATTTTTAAAAAAGCTAACAAAGCAGTAGGGATTAACAGTTTTAGGGGGAAAATCAAGTCTCTTTAAAACAAAGGTGTATCTCTGTAATCTCCATAATACATGCATTCGAATGAATACAGATTGTTCAGCATTTTCCCTGCCCCATATTCTTAGGATCCATTCATTTAGAAGTATGAAAAGTCAAGCCTTTGAACTGAATGTGGTGGAATGTTCCTTTAAAACATCAACTCAGTTATTTCCCTTCTCCCAACCAAGATGTGTTCCAGCATTTTCTTATGCTTCCCTAAAGTCTAAATGGCCATTCATGCACTTCTGTTGAGGCAGTGTTCAAAATGTTTAGATTTTATGACCACGGCATTCCCTGGTGTTCCTACCACATGCTGATGCTTTACTCTCTTTTGGCTTGAAACTAATTACTTTACTGCTCTGTGGGAACAGTGAGGGGTTAGTTTAACCAAGCCAAAGTCTCCAAATTCTAAACTATCTGACAATCCAATAGCGACTCGATTGTCCTTTTTGAAATACAGTATAATTATGGTTACCAGGTCTTCCTGGGCCAAATTCAAGAGAATGTTTGAAGTCCATTTTTCAGTTAGGAGGTAACCTTGATATATCCGTATGCCTTCTCCATGACTGTTTTGATTTCATTTTCACTAGACCTGTGATTTCATTGATGTAGGGACCTCCCAGAGAGAAATCTCTCTCTACCAATGAAGACTGGCACAAGCTCTGCAATTTAGTGTTAGAGGGCTGTCTCAGAGCACTGACAGCTTGATCTGGTCACAAAGCCAATATGTGCCAGAGGCAGGATTTGAACCCAGGTTTTTCTGACTCCAAGGCAGGACTCTAAAACAGGCTCTTTCTTATGAATTAAAATGAATACTAATCAGGGTAAAATGGAAAGAAAGGCACTGAATTTGGGAATCTGAGTTCTAGTCTTAGCCATTCCACTAACTAGCTTTATAACTCAAGTCATTTAACCCCTTGGCCTCAATGTCTTCATCTGTAAAATGGAGAGATGGCTAGATTGCTCAAGTAGAGAGAGCACTAGACTCAGGAAGATCTGAGTTCAAATCTGGTCTCTGAGCAGGTCACTTAACTTCTGTTTGCCTCAGGAGAAAGAAATGGAAAACTACTCCAGTACCTTTTACTAAGAAAATCTCATGGCCAGTATTGGAATGAAATGTTCCACAAGATCAAGAAGAGACACATGACTTAATGACTAAACAACAACAAAATGGAGATAACACATCTCATCCTACTCCACAGGGTTGTTAGGAGGAACGTTCTTTGTAAACAGTAAAATGTTATATAAATGGGAGCTATACACCCAATAATGACCTCATTCAATTTTTAATAAGCCTCTAGCTATACTCTTTGAAAGAGCTGTGCCTTCCATCCAAGCCAACTCATAAAAGTCTCTCAAAGTAGACACAAAAAGACTGATTAAATGAGTTGCTGCATGGAACCAAACAGAGCCAAATAACTACAGCCATCAAAATTCCACAAAGTGGTACAAAATTCCCCATATATTCTGCCTTTCCCCTTTGCCTTCAAATCAGAAAAGTTGTTATTTGGGGTTTTTTTTTCATACACATTAAAGAAAAGAGTGGTGTGGTTTATTTTAAATTGTTCTAGGCATTTTACAAATTAAAAGAAAAATCCATTGCATATCAGAGCCTTGAAATTATATGGAAAAGGGGAGAGGGTTGGAGCTAGGTGGCTCAGTGGATTGAGAGTTAGGCCTTGGGATGGGAAGTCTTGGGTTTGAATCTGACCTCACTTTCTAGCTGTGTGATCCTGGGCAAGAAGCTTAAGGATCATTGCCTAGCCCTTGCCACTCCTCTACCTTGGAACCAATATACAATATTGAGTTTAAGACAGAAGGTAAGAGTTTTTTTTTTTGTTTTTTTTAAATCCTGTGGGAAGAAAAGGAGAGGCCTAGATTGTCTTCATTTCTGAAACAAAACTCAATTCAATAAAAACGACAACACTTGAAAATTCTACCATATATGTACTTAAAATTCTAGGAAAGATAAGAAATGAGCAGTAATCATAATCATTGATTTGGCATGGTTTGGTTTCATATTTATTTCTCTTTCTACAAGGGATGGTCTTAGTTCTTCTTGTTCTGCTTTTGCTCTATGAACTTTTTATACTTCCCTTACTAAGTAGCCTCTCTTTGACAAATATTGGCCAGGCTCTAATCTGCCCCACTAAAGACCAAAGTAGCAAGGAGATCAATACTGATTAGAAATTATGAAAATTATCCCTCAATTACAAGAATTACAAAGCAAGCAAATTATTGAGATAGGATCTGAGCAGTTCTAAAGGTAATTACTTCAGATTCTCAGAAAGTAAATACTAAAACCAGAGATTTTATCTTGTCAGAGGCTAGTTGTGTTCTTTAAAAAAAAAAAAACACAACTTTTTTTTTTTATTGGTACCTTTTTTCTATGAGGATTGTAATCATTTCCTCACATCCATTCCTTCTCCATAATTTCCCTCCTTACTGCTTTTGTTAACTTTTTACTGGCTTTCTGACATTCACAAGTTCCATACTTTACACTTTGCCAATAACTAATCAATTTTTTTAATTGAAAAAGACAAGGAGGGTCACTTCTATGGAGGTCAACACATTCACCTTGCAAGGTTTCTAGCTCAAAATCAGACAGGAACATTTAATGAGAAGATGACTGGTATGAGAGAAATTCATTAGCCTGAAGGTTGGAAGTCTTGAATTTCAGTCCTGGCTTTGCCTCTCACTACCAAGGCTGGTCTTCTGTGACCCATAGTTTTTATTTGTAAAATGAAGGGAATGGAGTCAACCTAAGATTTCTAAAAACCTCTTCCATCACCTAATCCTATGAAATTATACCTCTTTGTAATTGTTTGAAGCAATTAAGCCCCAAATAATGGCAGTAACTAGCAGGAGACGACTTCAAAAGCAATGACAGCAATTTCACATAAAGTAGCTTAAAGGTCAGATTCTTCCTTGCAATTTTATAGAAAGTTCCATGTTGCAGACATAGTCTTAAAATCTAAAAGTATCCTGAAAAGCAATCCCAGCTACTTTTGTCTATGTAATTTGGAAGCTTACAAAGTAAAGTAATATTAAAGATAAACAGAATTGAGAACAGGGGTTCTTAAACTCTGTGTGTTTATGTCACAAACTCCAAGAAAAAAATGTCTATGACCCCTTCTCAGAATAATATTTTGAAATACATATACAATAAAATAAATAGGATTACAACAAAAAGCAAATGTCAGTTAATAAGAATTTTTTTTGAAAGTTCAGACACCTCAAGTTAAAAACCTCTGGTTTAGCAGACTTGTACGAAAATATTTATAGCTGTGCTTTTTGTGGTGGCAACAAACTGGAAAAGGAGGGTATGTCCTTCAATTGGGGAATGGCTGAACAAACTGTGGTATATGCGGGTGATGGAATACTATTGTGCTAAAAGGAATAATAAACTGGAGGAGTTCCAGGTGAAGTGGAGAGACCTCCGGGAACAGATGCAGAGTAAGAGGAGCAGAGCCAGAAGAACATTGTACACAGAGACTGATATACTATGGTAAAATCGAATGTAATGGGCTTCTGTACCAGCA
>NC_058130.1:664101642-664112511 GCF_016433145.1 Gracilinanus agilis
ACTCGAAACTACCACACCAATGCAACCACCAACAATTTGGAAATAGGTCTTGATCAAGGACACATGACAAAACCAGTGGAAATGTGCGTCGGCCATGGGTGGGGGGAGTGCGGGGGGTGAAGGGGAAAGTAGGGGCATGAATCATGTAACCATGTTAAAAATGATTATTAATAAATGTTTAAATTTAAAAAAAAACACCTCTGGTTTAGGGGGCAGCTAGATGGCCAGGAGAGAGCCAATCTTGGAGTTGGGAAGTCCTGGGTTCAAATTTGACCTTAGAGACTTTCTAGTTTTGTGACTCTGAGCAAGTCACTTTATCTTAATTGCTTAGCCCTTACCTGTATTCCACCATGGAACTAATACTTAGTATTTATTCTAAGACAGAAGGTTAAAAACAAAAACAAAAACAAAACAAACAAAAAACTCTCTGTTCTATGCTAACATCTTTTATAATACCATAATGTGAAAAAGACATAAGTGAGTGGCCACCAAGAGTGTGAAGATGTGCTACAAAATGGCTCTATTCTAATTCAACACAGAATATGAATATTACGGTAAACCCTCCCAGGTTCAACTTTCCCAGAAACATTTTCTTTTTTCTTTGATAATGTTCTAGAGATACTTCAATGACCACAGTGGTCTAGAAACGGCTTTTCTTGTCCACTTTTTTTGAATGTATTGATTCAACCGGCAAAGATAGAAGAGCTACACTCAATGGAGGGCATACACCAGAAAGCCCATCCTAGAGGATGACCAGAATAAGACTGTGAAGACCAAACAATTACAACACAAGGGGTGGCTCCTTGAAGGAACAGGGGATATTTAGCTTCAAGAAGAGTTGGGATTGGGTTGAGGAAGACAAGACAAGCCAGTAAGTAGTCTTCAAGCTTGCAGTCCTATCATGTGCAATAACTCACATGTTGGGAGTCCAGACTCATGCTTTGGACTCTAGACTAGACATCTTCTGGGGTCTCATTCAACTTGATTCTATATTTCCATGAAAAAAATTTACACAAAAATGCAGGCATCTAGCCATATTTATTTTGTGCCATGCCATACTGTATCTCAAGATATAACATAGCATCTTTTTGCATGCTTACTGATTGTATCTTTGTAAATATGCATGTCTTAATAACAATTTTCGTTGGTTCCCACTTACGCCTGGAATTTTCTCACTGATCTTTTGCTTTCCTTATTACTTTCAAATTCTACCTTCTACAGGAAGTCATCCAGATCTCCCTTAATGTGAATACTTTTGTTCTATGGATATCTCCAATTTAATCTGTACATATCTTGTTCCTACACAGTTGTTTGCCTGGTAGCTCCCCCATTAGACTACTTGAGAGTAGTAATCAACTTTTTTTTTTTTTTTAAGGGGATGGTTATTTGTGTGTGTTGTTTTTTGTTTCACTTTCCCTTTCCTTGTATCCCCAGCCCCTTAGTACAGTATCTAGCATGAATTGCTTTTTCAGTCACATCTGGCTCTTCATGAGCCCATTTGAAGTGAAATAAGTAAGTAGGGGTCCCTTGTAAAGTCTCTAGGTATTGGAGAGGTTTCATGATAACAAATCTAAAGTGGTTTGCATTTTTTTCCATCATTTTTTACAGATGAAGAAACTGAGGCAAACAGGGTTAAGTGACGTATAGGATCGCTGGATCTAAACTCAGGAAGATGATTCAGGTCTGACACTCTCTCCACTGCTGCCCACATAGCCTGTTGTAGGTACTTAACAAATGTTTGTTAACTGATCCGAATAACAATTTGTTAATAGTTTAATAAGAGTTTGAAACTGCACTCAAGTAATATTTACAGAGCCCCAACTTGAGCATAGGAAGACCTGATTTCAAATCCTATCTCTGTCACGTGTGTGTGTGTGTGTGTGTGTGTGTGTGTGTGTGTGTGTGTGTGTTACCCTGGGCAAGTCATTTAGCCTGTTAGTGCTCAAGGCAACTAGAATATAGGTGGCTTAAACAATAATGACCCCCATTGGTAGATTAAGCTCCTCACACCCAAAAAAAAAAAAAAAATCACAGGTCCATCATGGCTCCCCATAAGATAATATAGTATCTTGCTGATGACTTAAAATTTCTTTAACTAGTTACAATAATTATAATAAACTATACTTGTGGATATGAAAAAGGAAGAGAGGGTGGGATGTGCCTACATTGGAAGGAGCAGGCAAAATGTCCAGTTTTCCAGGAAGCATGTGTGGACAGCAAAGCCAAGTTTCTGAAAACCCTCTTTGTGCCAAGGGTAAAAAGGAGGCCTCAGGGTGGGACAACAACACATTAGACATCTATGTACCAATTTTGTACTCTGCTGGGATGTCTTATCGTATAATATAATGGTAGCTTATAATTCTGCAGTAGGATGAGAATTCTCTTTGGTTTTTAAAATTATCCAATTTTTGCAGTCTTATTACATACCTAGGAAAGAATATGCATTATGTTTGTACTATTGACAGAATTCCCAGACTACAAAAACTATATAAAGCTTGATCACCATGCCCCTGGATAAGCATTATTACTACTAGTGAACACTGTCATTTCCAATTTTAAAAACATAGTTGGATTTTTCATTTTAATTTTTTTAACTATTTTCTATAATTAAGATGAATTAAAATCAATCAAGAATTTTAAGAGAAATCATTGTAAATATCTTCAAGTAGACATGTACGTCCACATATATATGTGTGCATGTATGTATGTAGAGACCAAATAGTCTCTGCTCTCCAGAAGAGTTCATTCCAATGTAGGAGGCAGCGCTCAAATATGTAGGCTACATTCTTTAACCCACACCCACCCTTGAATTAAGACATGGCACACTTCTTAGGGTGTGTGTGCATAGAAGCAATGGGCTGAGGATGCCATATTTAAGAGATGATAGGGAAACTGTGTTTGCATAATTCCAAAACACTGAGAAAGAGAATTCCATTTGGCATGAAGGTACCAATAAGAGGTGTCAATCTTTTACCAAAGTTTTGTCTCTGTTGCATGTTTGGATGGAGAGGTCCTAGACCCATGATTGCACAGGTATAGGCAAAGAAACTCCCTGATGCATGTCAATACCCTCTCCTCGATTTTCTTAGTTCTTCATTTGTTGCTCCTCATACCAAAGAAATCGAGGGTCCCTCGAGGTTCCAGAGCACTAGGAAGTTAAAGGATTTGCCTAGGGTCACACAGCCCATCCGTCTTCCTGGTTTCAAGGCTGGCTCCCCATCCACTTCATCACACTGCCTCCCCTCCTGAATAGAAACTAAAAGAAACTGTAACTTATTAACAAGTAAAAACAATATATAGGAATCAGGGATCACTGGATCACCAAAAGCTGCTAAACCAATTTTAGAGGTTAAGACAAAAGGGAGAAGAGCAGCTCTGTGTGCCATCAGTCTTTTTCAGCGGATGATGGGTTAAATTTCCCCATGCAAGCAAGATTTGAAGGACTCCTGTATTCGCCTTCTGCAGGGAAAAGATGCTCAAGAGGAAACCTGCCCCAACCATCAAGAAAGACATTATAACAAAATGTTGTGCCTAGTTATAAAATATCACTATTAAGCTGTGATTTTAATGTTCCTGAGCAAGGAAAAAATAAATAATAAATCCTATATTCTGACCTGACCTTTATAGATAGAATGCTAATGTGTTTGTTTTGAAACTGTTTGGAGCTTTTATGAACAAAATGCTCTCTCATAACAGTCATCTTTGTGGGTACAGTACACTTGAATTGCAAAAATAGGACTTAAATAAATAAAAATGGTGTCAGTAAAAAGCTACTTCAGTTTGTAAATGACTCAGTCAAGATCCGTAAATGGGAGGCAGTACATTTTGCAAAGACTGTCAACATTCCCTTCTTAAAGGACTGAATAAATAATTGAAGGATAAATAATTGTGCCAGAGCTTAGTCTCATGGGCCACTTTTATAGATTGCCATCTAATGATAGTACCATCTGTGACACTCGGTATTAATATGGGATAAAATTACATAGTTCTTTGTTTCTCCTGATACTGTGATGTTCTGATGTCACATATTATCTAGGATAGAAGGCAAAAGCAATGACATCAAGAAAGTGTCACTTTTAAAAAAAATCTCAGTGACAAGAAGAATCAGGGTTAGAAGACTGTGGAGGGTGTTGGGATTCCCCATTTTCCAGGCATCTACCATAAAAGCACTGTACAAAAAGAAGGGGAAAGAAAGGCTTTCTCCAAACTCTAGAGAATACTTTAAGAGGTCAGAGTCCTTGGTTTTGAAGGCATTCTTTTAGGTTGATAGGAAGACACTTTTTTTTTTAGTGGTTCAATTTTTTAATTGCTTTGCCCCAGTAGAATGTAAACTTTTAATCCCCTTAACCTACCCCACAGTGACTAGCATAGATCAGTTGTTTAATTAATGCTTGTCAAATTGAATCACATTCTATGGCCATCTAATCAGAACACCTCTAAAAAAAATTTGGCCTCAAACACTTTTGGGCTGTGTGACCCTGGGCAAGTCACTTAATCCCAAATGCCTAGCGCTTACTGCTTCTTCTGCCTTGGAACTAATACTCAATATCAACTCTAAGATGGAAAGTAAGGGGTTTGTTTATTTGTTTGTTAATGGGGAAAACAGCACCTACCTGCCAGGCTTGCTATATGGATCAAAGAAGCTCAAGTATATAAAGTGTTAGCGAACCTTAAAGCACTAAATAAATGCTAGTTATTGTTATCATTACTATTGTTGGGGTAGCTAGGTGGCCCAGTAGATGAGAGTGCTGGCCCTAGAGTCAAGAGGACATGAATTCAATTTCAGTCTCAGACCTTTACCAGCTATGTAACCCTGAGCAAATAATTTAATCGTACTGGCCTCAGTTTCCTCATCTATAAAATGAGCTGGAGAAGGAAATGGCAAAACACTCCAATATCTTTGCCAAGAAAACTCCAAATGTGGTTACAAAAGGTCAGAAATTACTTATTACTATTCTTACTGGGGGCCTTAAAAACAACACGGGAAATTAAAGTGGGAGAACATTTTCACACCTTATCACAATTACCCTTTCTGCACAGGGAGCACTTAAAAGTATTTTTTTTTAACAAAAAGATTATTTGTCCAAATAATCACAAATTTTTTTTAATACATCTAATTCTTATCTTCCCAAAATGCCAAAACTGCTCAGAGACAGAGGCAAATCTATACTAGAAACTGAAAATGAATAAAGAATTCCATCACCATCATGCCCACTGCACCCCTAGCTTTTTCTTCTATCAGTGTTCAGGCTCTTAATAAATACTTGTTGACTTGACATCAATTAATATTTATAGTGAAAGCCCTCATTACGGAGACATAATTGGATGAGACTTAAAACCACCTGAAAATTAGTTTACTCTAGAGTTTGGAGCAGAGTGCATATGTTTTCTGTCTGTATAGCATGGATGTGTCAAAACTCATTCACGAGTGCCAACCATAAGCCTTTTCACTTTTTTCAAGCTTAGTTGCTAACAATTTGGAAGTAGCAATGCTTACCTGGAGCTAAATAGATTAGATTACATGTCAGACAGCTCCCGGTGCTTAAAGAAGAGTTAGGGTCATACCCAAGGATTTCAGAAAAAGATGAGTCAATGAGTTGCCTTAGCTAAAAAGTTCTCTCATTCTTGACAACCATCCAAACTCCTTTGAATGTTCTCAGATTTTCCCATCAGTTTTGGCCTGGGAATTTTGTAATCTGTGAGTGTCATGCTAATCCTATCTGAAATCTAGAGAGTACTCAGGATTATCTCATTTGAGCTACATTATAATTTCCTGTAAAGCTGATACTGTAGATATGAATTTTCCCTGTTTTACAAATGAGGCAATGGTGGGTCAGGGGTATTAAGTGACTTAGCCGAGGTCACACAATGAATGTCAAGGCCAGATTTAAGTTTAGGTCTTCCTAAATCACATCCTGTTCCCGCCTCAGTTTCCTCAAATATAAAAGAAGTGGGTTGGATTATGTGATCTTTTCATCCTCTTCCGGCTTCAAACCTATGATACTATAAATTCTTGAGTCCAGTCATTCTAGGCTACTGGGAGTCACCTCTGAATAATTCTATGCCTTCTCTTCCGACCTTCATGAATTCACCATGACCAGGCCAAGAGTAAGCTAACACAGGAATCACAACAGAGACAGAGAAGTGTGACAACTGTGTGACTGAGAGTAGGTATAGGTGACCAACAGGAAGAACCCATTATCTAGAGCAAAAATGCAAAGTGCAGAGGTTGCCCCAAATGCAGTAAATCTTTTAGGGCCTTCAAAAGTCATTCTCTCCTCCAGACATTCCACTTTTTCCTGTAGGAGATAGAAAGGGGCCAGCGACCCATGAAGTGTCAAGAATTCATGCGAGGGAGCCCCAGCAAAGTCCCTGGGCAGCTATTGTGCAGAAGTGAAGTTCAAACGCAAATCCTGTCAGGAAGGGCAACGCGGATTGGTCCAGCTGGCAGGGAAGGGGGATGGAGAGGAGAAAGTAGGGGGAAGGGAAGAAAAGAGAAAAGGAGGAAGGGGGAAACACAGACACACACTTAGGCCTTTGCCAAGTTACAGAAGGAGGGGGTGGGAGTGGAAGAAAGAGCAAGCCCACAATGGCATTAGGGTAAACTTTCTCACAGCTACAGCTGAAAAACATTTTTTTTTTCCTTTAAAACAAGGATGGGAGGAGGGGGGGCAAAAAAGGGAAGGGGAGGGATCGGGGAAAGCACTGATGAGGTCGGGACTTTGTAATGAGTGAGCCAAGTGTTGCTTTCTTGGAAGGCCAAAGGGTGAGGGGCTGAGATATTTACATTTATCAAAGGCGACCGAGGGAGAGGGTTTTTTGATTCTGTTTTGAGTTTTTTGTTTTTTTTTTATTTCTTAAGAAAGAAAGGAGAAAAGGAAAACAAACTGCTCTCCACATTAAATATTCATGACAGCAGCTTGGGTGAGGCTAATGGAAAGCACATAAATCCCTAAACAACTTTGTTAAATGCAAAAATACTAGTGAGGGTCAGAGCTCACTTAGGGGGCAAATTCAGACCAAGGCCCCAAATCTGGGTAAGGAATGAAGGCTAAGTAAGAAGATAGGTACTATCATGAGACATTTGTAATAGGTATGTATGTGGCCTATATCAGAAATTTTATCATCTTAAAATTAAGCAGAATCAACCAAAGATGAGTTTTCAACAATAAGCTCTAAGATTTCCTAAAAGGGAAGATTCCTTCCTTAAAGCTTCTCCAGGATCCAAGACCAAGGTTCTGGACCTACATTAAAATTCACAGCTTTGGGGCCAACCATCTAAGGTAGAGCATAGATCTTAAGTCCGATGGCCCCCAACCTCTTGTTAATTGCAAAATGAACTCTTAAATGGAGAGTAGACCTCCTTTCATAGACTCCATACCAAGCTCAGCAGTGGTTCAGTGCCTGAATGAAGGCACCAAAAGCCAAGGGGAGATCCCACACCTCTAGCTAGATTCCCCACATTTTTGGGTTCTGAAAAAGGGCAAGGGCAATTCCAGTTCTCTTAAATTTCACAAATGACAAGCCAGATTCCTTCCAGAGCTGAATGAGCTGATAAAGATTTACTGAGCAAAACCTGCATTTTATTTCAGTTTTATTCTTCCCTTCCTCCCCACCACACCCCTAGAAAAAAAGTACAGGGAGGAGCTAGAATTATTCTAAAACGCATTAGAATTACATGCTTGCAAAGTGCTCTCTTGGCAGTATTGCAGATTTTGTTTCTAGTGATAGAATGTTGCCCGTTAAAATATTATCAGGTCCTGGAGGGGGGGGAGGGGAGGCTGGCAGGATTTATTATGAAAAATGAACAAGACTTAGAAAGAAATACCACTAAAGGACAGAATTCTCTTGCTGGATTTCCTAGGTTAGAATTCTCAAACAGTCCTAGAAGTAATTCCATGAGGCAACTGATGAATTTTGACCCTCACGGAAAACATGGAATTTGAGACCTAAAGTGGTGTGCAGCCAAGGTCAACATTCTTATCATTACTTGCGGTCTCGGGTCTCAAAGGTTACACAAAGACACCTAACTTAGCTGCCTAATATGTAATATGTCACCTTTAATAAGGTTTCAAATTCACAATTTGCTTTCCTAATTAGATTTCCAATCTGCTGTTTTCCGCAGTTATATCAGTATCATAACACAGTACAAACTAATTCTAGATAAGACTTGTTTTTTCAGATTCCAGTGTCCAATTTAACATATTGACAAGGGTGCCTCTATGCACATGAGTATGTTTTAAAACATATATACATTTGTGTATTTACAGCTATTCAAAACCACAATTAGTTATTAATAAAGAGACAGCATGACATAAAGGATAGAGACCTGGACTTAAAATCAGGGAGGACTGAGTTCAAATTCAGCCATCATTATACAAGTGACCCATGTCACTATGTGACCCAGGGGCAAATCACTTAACCCCTCAATACCCTAAGGCTATAAATTAGAGAGCCTATCTACACAGGGAAGAGGGAGTTTCTTTCACCAATAAAAATCAAAGATTCATTTTTTTAAACTTTCATTTAATTTTGGTCCCAGCACTTAGAACAGGATTGATCATCTATCTGCCCAATGATGCCAATAAAGCTGTCTAATACATACAACTGAATTGCTTAAAGAATATTTAATTATGAGGGTAGAGAAGGGAAATATTATTTTCCCACCCTCTTAATTATCAAAAAATAAATAAAAGCAGAGGAACTCTCCATTAATCTCCCTTTTAATTGAAAATTCTACTCAGAAACACATACAGAGGACTGAGCCCAGACAGTTAAATAGAAGTTCAAGCCATTTTACTTTTATTTTGAATAAAAATATACACACAAGTTTCCTACAAAGCCCAGAATTGTTGGCAGGTTTATATATACATATATGTTAAAAAAAAAAAAAGACACACTTTCAAGGTAATATGCAAGGAATTCCAAGACCCAGGTTAACATGGAAAAAGTAGGGGCTGAGCTTCCAGCCTCAGGCATTTTAAAGTCTGTCTGTAAGTATTCTTCCAAAGCCACACACCAAGCTCTCTCTGGTCCAACCCTGGAGCTGAATTTCACAGGTTAAAAAAGAAAGTTCCTCCCAGGAAAGGATTCCACAATTCAAGATTCAAACACATTATTGCTGCCAGATTCTCACAAAATAGAACCAATGTTCTCCTGTTTTAGTCTAAATAAGGCAAAGTTCTCAAGCCCTCAATATTTGTAGTGTAGAAATCAAGCATAGCGAGTGGTAATAGCAAAAATGAGACTAATCACAAAACCAGAATAAGGGCCTACTGGGTGCAGAAAGAACCTAAAAGAGAACAATTGCCTTCATGAAACTGATCACTATAACAGGCATTACACCGTAAGTGTACTACAGAGAACAAAGTTATAAGACAAAGTGCTCTGTGGGAGGCTGGGGGCTGAAAATTACAGAATTTGAGTTAGAAAAGTCCTGTGTTGCTATCTAGTCTAATGTGTATCTGAATAAAGCAGTGTAATACAATGAGGCAAAGTGCTGGCTTTGGTACCTGAGGACCTGAGTTCAAATGCCAACTCTGCTGTATACTAACTTGGACAAATTATTTATCCCCCTATAGACCTCTGCTTCACCACTTATAAAATGACACACAGAGGTGACTTCCAACACTAAATCTGTGGTCCTAAGAATAACAAAAGAAGAATACGTGATATACAGGGATTTAAATTTTGGATGGAATTTATGAATCTCAACTGGAGCTTCACAAGTAAATACTGGAGGTACTCATACCCATTTTACAGATGAAAAGTGGAGGCTCAGGAAGGTAAACTGATCCCACTGTTACAAAATATTTTATGTGGCAGAATTTGAACCCAGAATATAAAAAAGTCAAAATTCTCATTAAATAGAAATACCTACAGTATAAGACCCAGATGCCATGCAATCTAACTGGGTCCTATTCAAGGCAAGATTGGAGTGATTTCATTATTTTAACTAGCAACAGCATGTTTCATTAGCTAATGAACTAAAATATTTTATGAATACATACTGTGTGTAACCTATATATACATTATACATTTTATGTATGTTTATTTTTTAAAACTATATTTCCTTATTACTTTGGTTTTGGTTTCCTAATATACTTATGCTTTGTTCTAGCACAGTTATGAGCCCAACAGGATTAAAATTAAAACATTCCCTTTAGTCTCCAATGAAAATTAAAACCTTTTTAATGTTTTTTGCCTTTGCTTTACAAAGCAACAAAAGATGGTGTAATTGAAAAGGACTATATTTAGAGATTGAGGACCTGGGAATATCCTAGATCTGCCACTTTCTAGTTGTGTGAGATTATATTTAACCTCCGTCAGACTCAGTTTCTTTATCTACAAAATGAGGGTAGGCTAGATGATCCCTACTCTGTGAAAGTCACAATCAATACCATTAAGTTAGGATAAAAGGCTGCTTGTTTAGTGGCTTGAGGACCCATCTCAGAGTCCAGAAACCCTGGATTTAAATCCTTTATCTGGCACATATTAGCAATGGAAGATGAAATGGGTGGGGGCGTGGGGAAATTTTGTATTTGCAGTTAGAATCCATGAATCTGAATTGTGGCTCTGTTTCTTACTGGCTCTGTAATCACTAGTGTGGTATAATCTCCCAGTATTCCCAGACAACAGTCAAAGATTTAAAATTACAGATGGACTGGCAATCTACATTAGTGAAGGGAATTCCACTGTAATCAGATAATCAATAAGCATTTATTAAAACACTTATTAGGTACCAGGCACTGTGCTAAGCACAGGAGAGAAGAAAAAAGGGAAGGAAGGAAAGAAAGAAGGAAAGGAAGGGAAGGGAAGGGAAGGGAAGGGAAGGGAAGGGAAGGGAAGGGAAGGGAAGGGAAGGGAAGG
>NC_058130.1:664112766-664126116 GCF_016433145.1 Gracilinanus agilis
AAAAGGAAAAGGAAAAGGAAAAGGAAAAGGAAAAGGAAAAGGAAAAGGAAAAGGAAAAGGAAAAGGAAAAGGAAAAGGAAAAGGAAAGGAAAGGAAAGGAAAGGAAAGAAGTCCCTTCTCTCAAGTTCCCATTCTGGTAGTAGAGATGACATTTAAATAACTATGCACAGATACAGAGAAATACATAGTGCAAATGCAAGATAATCTTAGCAGAGAGGCATTATCAGTTGGGGAAGTTTTAAAATGGTCCTTTCATGAAGCTCTGGCCTCAGACTCAATTTGGAATTGTTACAATGACAACAATCCACTCTCAGGGATAACCAACTCCTTTTACCCTGAATTTATACACTTGTTTCCTGGGATTGAAAAATCCCTCACACCCACCCTTAAAAGGTTTAAAAACTTACAGTTCCTAGAGTGTCGATTCCTTTTTCTATCCACCGACCACATGACTTAACAGTATCAGTACCTGAAAAATAGAGGTTTGCTTCCCTTTGCTCAGTGACTCACTGTTCCTTTATTCTGGTTCACATAGCTCCCTCCTCAAAACCAAAACTCAGTCTTCTTAATACAGAAATTCTTGGTTTCTACCATTCTTGTTCCTGAAGCTCCTGGTCCAGCTTCTAACCCTCTAGATCTCCTGCTGTCTCCATCATTCCTATCCTTGGGCTACATGATTGGTTTCCTACGAGGGTAGGCTCTCCACTCCAAAACAGAATAGAGCAGAGTTGTTCTCCTCCTGTCTCTCTTCCTCTCCTCTGCCCAATAAAAGCTGTGTACCTCCCATTTAATGGTCAAGACCAAGAATATAACTCAGGCTTGTATAAAAAGACACAAACCTGAGTTGTTATACCCATATTTACTTGTCTCAATTGGAAATAAGTTTCCTGAAAGCAGGGGTCATTTAGTTTTTGTCTTTGTATCACTTATTGTCCAACATGGTACTTGGCATTTAGGCAGTTTAATGCTTAACTGATTTGTCACTAAAACGATAACTTTATAGATCCCCAGAGACTTCATTTAGCCAAGGACACGTGGGGTAGTGAGGGTCCCTCCTGATATAATATGAAGGTATGACTAATAAATAAGTTCTTATTCTATATTTATTGTCCCTGCTAAGACCAAATATAGTAACACATTATTGAATTCATTGTCTCCCTTATAGTATAACAGTTAAAGCAAGTCTCAATCCAAAGTGAATTCTATCATCTTTAACCTAAAAAGGAATTATACTACACAACCAAAATTAAGCACATATAATCTGTATATTCATACTTAAGAATCTGATTTTATAAAATCACAGATTTTCAGAGTTAGAGGAAACCCAGAAGTTCTAGCTCCACTCTCTACATGACACATAAATCCTCTCTAGAGTATGCCAAATAATGGAAATCTAACTTTTATAACTGAAGCAGCCATGTGGTTCAGTGGATAGAATACTGGGTTTGGAGTAAGGAAGAATCCAAGTTCAAATCTGGCCTCAGATACCTACTAGCTGTATGATCCTGGGCAAGTCATTAGCTTCTGTATGCCTTAATCCACTGGAGATGGAAATGGCAAGTTACTTCAGTACCTTTGCTAAGAATACCTCATGGACATCAGGGAGGTTAACAAAGATTCAGGAACAATTGAACAACAATAACCTCTTTGATAATTCCAGTAACAGAAAACTCAAAACAATCTATTCTATTTTTTTCTTATATAAATTACTGTTAGGGAGGTTCTTCCTTATATTGATATAAAAATCAATCATTTCCCTAAAATTCTGCTTGCACTTGTTCTCCTCTCTGTAACCAGGCTAAACAAGCATAATCACTTTTCAATAAACAACCCTTCAGTTACATCAGGGGTCGGCAACGTACGGCTCTCGAGCCATATCTGGCTCTTTTGAGGGCCAGATATGGCTCTTTCTGCAGGAGCCATAAAGTCAATTTCTTTTCAGGTGCTGTTACAGGAGCGCACTGTGAGCACTGTACAGCTCTCACGAAATTACATTTTAAAAAATGTGGCCTTTATGGCTCTTACGGCCAAAAAGGTTGCGGACCCCTGAGTTACATGAAGATAGCCAGTCTCTAGAGGCAGCGAGGCAAAGCAGTAGATAGAGCATTGGGTTTGGAGTCAGACTCAAGTCAAATGCAGCTCAGATACATAGTAGTTATGTCTCCCTGGACAAGTCATTTAAACTCTGCCTCACTTTTCTCAACTGTAAAATGGGAATAATGACACCTCTCTTGCCGGTTTACTACAAGGATCAGATCATATTTGTAAAAGGGCTTACCATAATGTATGTGCTATATAAATATTTTTTCTCTTCCCTATCCCCAGCCTTTTCTCTCCTAAATCTTCTCTTGGATCTGCTAAATATCCTTCAACCAGCTCTCATACAACATTTCAAATCTATTAATCATCTTGCTTGTCCATTTCTCCCATCTCCTCTGCTGTCAATAGCCTTTCTAAAATTATGGCACCAGAATTGAAAACTGCAGATGTGATGTGACATTCAAGTTGAAAATATTCATTAAAAAAAATTCTTTACATAAACATACACCAAAAAACCACATCTGAGAATCAGAGAACTACTTTCTATATACAACAATTCTAGAAAACTCTTCTTGAAACTTTTAATTTCAAAATAACACAAACTCTCTTTAGGCCCACAACCTTGTCAGTCAAGTCTGAAGTTCCAAGAAGACAACCAAGAAAGAATTTTACCAAATGAGCAAGGAAGTAACCAATTTCCAGAAATGATAAGTGAAGAAAGTAATAAAGAGATTTAATAAACAAGTAGTCTACTCTATAGCCACAATACTCATCCCCAAATGACTGAAGTTTAATGTTTTATTTAACCTATTGGTAAAGAATTGAAAAGTTCTTGCTTTCAAATAACAAGTGACAAATGGGTTTACTTATAAAAATGGAGAGAAATATTTGGGAAAATATACATGTGTGTATAAATATATATACAGATATGTAACTTGAATGTACATATGTATATGTGTATATGGTGTGTGTATTCTAAGGGGGATCAATTTTCTAGACATTTCAGCAACAGCTTCCCTATGTTGCTGAGCTAATCTTATACCAATTTTCAGAACCAAAAATTACAACACAGTAGAGTAGAAAAAAGAATTTGCCTTAGAATCAGAAGATCTGAGTTTGAATCCTGCCTTTTTTACTATGTAGTTAATGCCTATGATCTTGAACAAGCTACCTCCCTTCACTGGGCCTCCAAACAAAGAGATGGAAACCTGTGGCCTCTAAGATCCTTCCAATTCTACATAGCCACCAATGTGGCTGGAGGTGAGACAAGATGTACATATTATATTGGAATATATTATACTGTATTGTTTTATATAAGCACATACTTTAATAAATGAAGCATTTGCATAAAGTATTAGATTTTGTGAAAAATCAAGTCCCTTGAGTTATAGTGAAGGTCAAACCCAAGAGCAGCTCTCTAGAAAGCCAATTCTTCCAATCTTGCCCTTAGAACAATGCTACCTCATCCAAGAGCTGATAATCTCCTACTGTTTAAAAAAATAGAGCAAATCTGTATCATGTCAGAAGTAGGATGACCAGAATCTCAGTATTCCAATTATTTAAAGCTGAAGAGAGTAACTCTGGTGTGATTGTTATCAATGCAAATAAAGAATAAAGTTAGAGCAGATGAACAGCTGCAGAAATCCTGAAAACAGGAAGAGGGAAAAATTAACCACATTCTCAGAAACAGCGTTAGCATCTTGGAAACCTTGTCCTGATGGCGTTTGCACTGTAACAATTCAGAACATCTCCATATATAATTTACACCTTATGAAAAAGGCACGAGGTCACAATGTTCAGAGCAAAATTTTATAGCCCAAATCTGCACAACATACAGTAGAAGATTTTAAATGCTTAAGGTAAGAATAAAAGAGAGCTTAATGTTTATATATTTGGATACTAAGATGAACAGTTTACATAGTCAAAAAGCAGAAAACTTCTGTTTTGTTTCAAAGTAATCATTTCAAAAACAAAAACAAAATTATAATTGGTTTCAAATCTTCCAAAGGGAAAACATGTAGATTAAAGGAAATCGCATACTTAACTACTATCATATCTTTTCCCTTTTAAAAAGCCCGTGGCAGGGGGCAGCTGGGTAGCTCAGTGGATTGAGAGCCAGGTCTAGATACAGAAGGTCCTAGGTTCAAATGTGGCCTCAGACACTTCCTGGGCAAGTCACTTAATCCCCATTGCCTACCCTTACCACTCTTCTGCCTTGGAGCCAATACTATGTATTGGCTCCAAGGTGGAAGGTAAGGGTTTTAAAAAGCCCATGGCAGCTGGGTGGCTCATGGATTGAGAGCAAGGCCTAGAGACAGAAGTCCTGTACTAAATCTGGCCTCAGACACTACCTAGCTGTGTGACCCTGGGCAAGTCACTTAACTCCCATTGCCTAGCCCTTACCACTCTTCCACCTTGGAACCAATACACAATAGTGATTCTAAGACAGAAGGGAAGGGTTTAAAAAAAAAGCCCCCATAATTCAGGTGTCTAACTAAATATACCAAATAAAAAGCCACTCACTTTCTATTCACAGCTCTAGTATTAGTTGTCCTTGCTAGCACATGGAATAATTAGTTTGCTGAAGTATTTTTAATAGTATGAAAAAAAAAATCCTGTTGATATTAAAGACAGGAAGTTTAAAGGTCAGACTGTTCAGCATTGTGGTATATAATGATTCTGCCAGGGAAAACCCTTTTCTAAATTTCCTAGTGGAAGGTATTAGATTTTTAGAGGTTTATCCAGTGGCAATTGTTAAACACATAACAGTGTTTGAATACTTTTCTTAAGGGTCTTTTTAGATGGGTGACATAATGCCCATCTCATTACCAAAGGAAAACACTCCTAGGATTAACATTTTCCCCAGACTCCAAAAACCCCATGCATTCTACTGACTTTTGTTCTATAGGGTGAGGGGGGGAATTTTACAATTAAACTTTCTCAAAATTCTAGAAATCTAAAAAAAGGGGGTTAATTGCTCAAAGTTCAACACTTCTAATTTATGCAATTCTATATTCAACCTCATATTTTCAAAACCCACTTGATAGGGCAGCTAGGTGTCTAAGTAGATAGAATGCCAGGGCTAGAATCAGAAGGATTTGGGTTTCAATCTGGCCTCAGATCCTGAGCAAGTCATTTAACCCCAACCTTTACCACTCTTCTGCTCTGAAACCACTACTTGTATCAATTCTAAGTCAGAGGGTAAGGGTTTAAAAAAAAATAAACCACCTGGCATTAAAAAAATATATTTTTTAAAGATTTCATTTTTGTTTTCTTTGTAAGTGGCTGAAAAGACTCACTAGTGGATATAGGCAAGAAACATGGTAAATTGGTTTGAGTAGAAACAAGAAGTAATAATAGCCTGTTGTAGAGAAACTATTCAATTTGCATATGGAAAAAATGGGTACATATGGTTGTTCTTCTTAATAGATTTGCTTTCATGGACACATTAGGGATCATTGTAGAGGAAGACAGAGATACATGTTGAAAGGCAGAGGAGAAAGGAGCTTGGGAGAAGTAAGAAATTTCCCTCACTCTTGAAATCTGTCTTGCTTCTTGATTTATGGAACTGACCAACATAACCTTCCTGACAAGACTATATAGGAAAGTTCTGGAATCTGATCTAATTTCTGCTCCTTTCAAGGAACAGAGGGGATGTATATTACGTGAAAACTAAGGATCCTAATGGCTATCACTGTTCTTTATACTCAGGAGTATCTCTTTGGGAGATTATGGATGACCTAAGTAAATAATTATATTTTCTTTACTTCCATGTAAATTGGAACCAGCCATCAGCAAAAGAACTCAATTTCCCATGAAGAAGGTCTGTTGGAGACTAAAACATTAGTCTTTGAGTTAGGTTGGTTTTAATTAAATACTTGTCCTTTTATATCATTTGATTTTTAAATGGTATTCTGCAAGCCTTGGGGATAATCAAAACTTATTAATTTTTCTCTGGAGGTTTTTCTCCTCTGAGAACACTGGCCAAGAAATGCCTTCAGATTAGAGAATCCCCTCTTCAAAAGGGCTTGAGTACAGAAAATCTTTCCTATTTTCTTTCTTATGAACTTTACCAATATTAGCCCATTTAAAGAAATTAGTAAAGCATTCATTAAGCACTTACTATGAGTAAAGCACTAGGCTAAGTACTGGGGATACAAATAGAAAATGAAGACAGTCCTTGGTCTCTAGGAATTCACATTCTATAAGGGGAGACATACATATGGAGGGTTTCAGCTACAAGTCAGTTGGAACTTCCCCATGATCCCTAAGGTACATAATGTATTTCAACATAGAAAGAATAGGAAAGAGCACTGAATACAAAATTGGAAGCTTGCTATATATAATTTCAGATTTTCATATACATTAAATTAACTTAATAGTAAACAGTGCCCAACTTGTCTGTGTCCCCTTCTTAAGTTCCTTCTATTCTCTTCAGAGAATATTTAATCAATGCTCTTTTCTTTCTTCTATCATTACTATTAATACCTACCAATTCTCTCGATTTCTTTCTCTTTTTCACACACACACACACCAACAAACAAGATCCTTCCTATCTAAGTATTGTCAACCAAAACAAATTCAGGGGCAGCTGAGTAGCTCAGTGGATTGAGAGTCAGGCCTAGAGACAGGAGGTCCTAGGTTCAAATCCGACCTCAGACACTTCCCAGCTGTGTGACCCTGGGCAAGTCACTTGACTCCCATTGCCCACCCTTACCATTCTTCCACCTAAGAGCCAATACACAGAAGGGTTTAAAAAAAAAAAAAACAGAAAAAAAAAATTCACACATTGTCCTTGTCTGAACATACATGTTTCATGCAACACCTCCAGTCTTTTACCTCTTTGCCAAGAAATGGGGAGTATGTTTCCTCTTCAGTCTTCTCACTTCTTTCTAAATTATTTTTCTTTACTTTGATCACTAGACCATGGAATCTTAATACTGATTGAGCTTATTTAGTGATGATGCTAAAAAACCTTAAATTTATGTTATTTGGGGGAGTTGAAAGAGGAATGGCCCTAAAAACTACAATTCCCATTAAATTGGTACATAACAGATTTTATGTATCAGCTTTTTACAAATCAAGCAACGGTGACACAGATCAGTTCAACAAACCTTTATTAAATGTCTACAATTTGAAAGGCCCCATGCTAGATGCTGGAGATACAAAGATGAAAAGTGCCAACTTATAATAAGGGGCTACAAATTGTTAAATCAAAATTCAAGGTAGACTATGATAGAGGAAGTTAATCTGCTAATAAGAAAATTTGAGGAGATCATTTTGGGCTTAAAAGGGTCTAAGGAAGGCTTCACTACAAAGGTGTTAACACCTGAGCTAGGTAGTGGAAGAAGAGAAGGGTTTTAACAAGTAGAAATGTAGAGAAGAATCTCCCAAGGATGAAAAGGTCAAGGAAGGAAGATCCACATGGATAAAATATCATAGATGAGAGAAAAGTACCTTCCACTCCAGGGGGACAGAAATCAGACACCTCTGGTCAGATAATCAATCTAGTTTAGCTGGGATGTGGTATGAAATAAGGTTGGAAAGGTGCGCTGCACTTACACAAAATGAAAAATTGTAGAGATAACAACATATTTAGCACTTTTTTTTTTTGCAAACCACTTTTCATTCGTGATCTCTTTTTATCCTAAAAATTCTGAAAAGGAAATACTACCATAATCTTCTTTTTATTTTTGAAGACTCTTGAAGTTAAGAATCTGAGGCAGGATTCAAACACAGTTTATCCTGATCCCATCCACAATAGGACAATGCTACTCTCAGCTTCTCAGTGGCAAAGTCATGACTAGGCACAGCCAAGAGCTCTTTCACCATATAATGTGTGTGATTCCCCTAAATACTTTTAAGTACCCCTCCATATTTCTAAGTACCACCACCACCACCACCATGCCGGGAATTACAAAAAGGCTACTGAAAAGCACAATTGAATTATGGTGACCCTATTGAAGAGTGGGTGTTTTCTGAAGTTCTGTCAAACACCTAATATACATTCACTATCTGTTGATGCAGGGAACTGGAGAAAAGAGATACTTTGTGAAAAGGGAGCACTGGATTTGGAATCAAAGGACATATATTCAAACCCAGCCTCCTAGATCAAGGCACTTAACAGCTCTGGGTTTCAGTTTCCTCATCTGAAAACAATGGCTAGATGACTTCTAAGATTCCCTCCAGCCCTAAACCAGGATAGTCTAGAAAAGAGCACCAGAGTAAGAGTTAGGAGACTTGTATTCCAAATCTGACTCTGCCACTGGTTAGCTAGAGGAGCTCTAGCAAGTCCTGGAAATCCTCTAAGTCTTGTCTATAAAATGAGGGAGGTTAGGCAATGGGACTTCTAAGGCACTTTCCACCTCCAGCCTTTTATGACTCTCCAAACCAGAAGCTCCCTCATAAAACTCACAGAATGGGGTGGACCAACCTGCATAATGCTCCCTAGAGCGTAGGGGTTATACTGATCATTTTTAGGAAGATAATTCTACCCTGGAAACAGTGGCCAAGAAAAGAAAGAGAAAAAAAAGATACCTTCTGAATAGCATTCTAAGTGACCCGATGGGACTTCTCCTCCCCCTCCCATTCCCCCTCCTTCTTGGTCTTTCTTCCCCCATATGTGGTCTCCCAAGAGCAGGAAGTAGAAAGGGGACACAAGAAACCTCCATTGTCTTTAATGAATTGACTCAGTCATGCTCTTAACAGCCCCATTTAATTGTACAGTAGTATTGGCTTTTGAACTCCTCCCAGTATTAATGTAATAACTATCTCCTCCTCCAGCCCCAAAGGAATTACCACTACTCAATTTTCACCACCTTCTGCACAGCCCCTGCTCTACTTGTCTTCCTCTTAAGACTGTTACAAAAGCTGAGAACAAAACAAAACAAAACAAAAAAAAATCCAAAAAATTACAGGATTTTAGCTAGGTATTACTTAGGCATATTAAATTATAGCATTTAACTCCAGAAGGGGTGGGGGGGAGGGGGAGAGGTGTTCTTGGAAAAAGAAATGTGATTAATTGTATAAAAATAATGGAAAGCTGCTTTTGTGATTCAAGGGGGAAAAAAACGTTCATTTTCAGTTATTTAAAGGCTAAAACATCAGCAAGTCAATAATGGTGTCTACCAATGATTTCCCATGGAGGCAGTGGAAGTTTCAAGCAAGCAGACTTCTTTCTGTCCACCCCTCCCCAACCTAAGCTGCTACAAGAATAGCAAAATGCATTAAAAATAGTAGATGCCCTACTAAGACCTGCAGCATGGGGAGTGAATTTATTCCAACACTTTGCATCATGCCTAATAACACAATGCAGCCCAGCAACCATCAGCACTCTCCAGCTTCTCATTGTCCTCACAAGGAAATGCTTTGTTCTCCCCACCAAAAAAAACCTGGCTCTATAATCAGAGGTCAAGAGTGATTAGTGGAAACTTTAGATTACAGCTTGAAACCATTTGGCCTGGTTATTATTTGGGGAATGCTGGTTTTGTTTTCCCACTAAGATTTGTCTAGGTTGGTCTGCAAGCTTTCCCAAACAATGCATCAACCAGGAACTCAGAAGAAATAAGGCAAACTAGTCTTTAAAAAAATCAGGATAAAATCAAGGATTTTATATACTCAGCCCTCAAGGATTATAAACAAGGATACAAACTCATTCTCTTTCTGCAAGGAAGTGATAGGCTAATTAAAAGAAAATACAGGACTTCAACATGTATAACAAGGGAAAAAAGTCCAAGTTTAGTATAGATTATACAGCCCAGGGCACCAGTGTGGGTTAATAGCATATGGAGACATCTACTAACCTTCTCAGTCTTCCCTTACACTCCCAATTAATCAGAAGAGTTCTTTAAAATCAAATTTCCCCAATTTATTTAGAACTAGGAGACATTTTTAAATGTTCACATTAAACCGACATGAGGAAAAATACAAGGACTAGAAAAAGGAAACCAGGGTCTAGAATGAGGTGGCCAGTTCTGATCATTTAACATCCTTTCAAGTCAATTTTTCCACATATTAATGAGAAAATGTTTTGTAATATATGTTTATGCTTAATAAAAACTTACATTTTATAAAATGGACTGGAGGAAGAAATGTTAAATGGGGGAGGAAATATAGTATTAACATACATGTGAATAAAATTCTTACAGAAATCTTTATACTTTAAAGCAAATTTGAAATTAACTAATTGTACTCTACAAAAAAAAATATTGCTTACATTTACAGAAATTTGGGGTGCTATCCCGTTCTTTTGCATTTTGTCCCTATTGCTGATATCTCCTAGGATACCTGACTAATATTTAACAATGATTAAAACTGAATGGGGGGCAGCTGGGTAGCTTGGTAGCTCAGTGGGTTGAGTCAGGCCTAGAGATGGGAGGTTCTAAGTTCAAATCCAGCCTCAGACACTTCGGTAAGTCACTTGACCCCCATTGCCCACCCTTACCTCTCTTCCACCAAGGAGCCAATACACAGAAGTTAAAGGTTTAAAAAAAAAAACTGAATTGGCAGAGCCTGAGTAGAAGAAATCAGTCTCATCCGAATCTCTTTTCTGACCCAACCTTTCTTGCTGAGACCAGATGCCAATGAAATTCCAGCACTGGCTTTAAGCCCTGACTCCCCTGGACCACTCCCAGTGTGTGTATTTATTTCAGTCAACAGTAACTTCTATTTAGCTGGAGTTTATTACTGGCCTACTATGTGCCAGGTTCTTACAACCTAGGAAGAGAAAAGGAATACTCACAAATAAGCATGTTAGAAGGTGAAATAAGATGTGACAAAGGAGGGAGGGAGAAAAAAAAATAAGAAAACTGAAGAAAGGAAAGATGGCTTCCAGCAGGGGTGGAAATGGAGGGAAAGGGAAGAGGAGATACCTAAATAGAATCATACAAGAGGAGGTAGAGATGAAGAAAGAGTGAGGTTCTAGGCTTGAGAGGTAGAGAAATCTAAAAAAGACCATAGATTTAAAAGGGTACAAAATGAGTTCAGCTAATCAGCTCATTTAATAATCCAATTTGGCTAAAATACAAAAGGTATTAAGTAGAGCAAAATGAAATATGTCTGGAAAAAAAAATATTAGAACAGACTATGGGAGCAGCTAGGTGGCCCTGGGGACACAAAGCCAAGCTTGGAGACAGGAGGTGCTGGTGTCAAATTTGCCCCAGACCCTTCCTTAGCTGTGTGATTCTGGGTAAGTCACTTAACCCAACTGTCTGGTCCTTACCACTCTTTTGTCTTGGAACCAACACTTTAGATCAATTCTAAAACAAAAGGCAAGAATTTAAAAAAAAAAATTGATTGAGGGAACCTACAGCAACAGCCAAACAACAACCTAGCCTACAACTACAGGCCAGTGAAGGGTTTTTTGTTTTTTTTGTTTTTTTGTTTTTTTAAGCACAGGAATGACACAGCCAGACGGGGTGAAACTAGACGAAGGGGAAGCCAGTTCTAGTGATTACAATGAATCTGTGAAGAGGAGATGACAGATGGGAGCGATGTTGTATAGAGGTAGAACCTAGAATTTGGCTAGGTTGGAGAGAGGAACAGTAGGTTGAGAGGTCAGTAAAAGGTTTTAGGCCTGAGTAACTATGAAGATCCAATCATTAACAGAAATGAGTTTGCCTGACCCTGGTCCTAAGATCTTATAACTGGCCATTACATTCTCACTAAGAAAAATCCAGAAATAGTAAGGACAGAAGTTGATGTTACAGAGAAGCAAACTTTTGCATCTAGATATAAAAGAAAACTTAATTGTAGCTGAATCAATGTGAAATGGGCACCTTAGGAACTAATGAATACCCCAATAATGGAGGTTTTCAAAGGGGAGATAACTGACCACTCATGGTAGATCATAGGACCATAGAGGCACTCCACATGCCCCATTGATCTAGTTCAAATGCCTCATTTTTAAGACTGACCTAAAGATGGGAAGTGATTTCCCTGAAGTCATAAAGGAAGTAACTAGCGGCATCAGGATTTGAATTCAGTTTCAAATCCCACATTTTTTTTTATTAGAAATAGATCTATCATATTAGAAAGATATCACTTATAAATTTTTTTTTAAAACTGGTCATAACGTAACCATAACAATGCCTTCTGTGATAAACATATTTGGCCACATCAGTCAAACACTGGCCCAGTTGGACTTAAATGGCCTTTGATGTTTCTTCGGACGCTAGCATTATTCTGGTCCTGACCAGTGAGTGGCTTCTTGACTCATGCCTCACAACCTCAGAAAAGAGATCATTTCCAAGTATGTAGTCATGTAACAGATTTTACTCTGCTCACTACTTTATGGAGACAAAAATCTTACAGCTTGTCAGCAAAAGCATGATCATACTCTGGAGCAAGATGGGTTTGGGAAAGTGAAAAAGTTAATAGCCCTAAGAGGGCTTAAGTTTAAACAAATAAATAATTCATTGGGGACAGGATCAAACTAGGTGGGATAAGAGGCAATGTGATGTAATGTAAAGAACACTGGTCTAAGACTCAAGAGACATGAGCTCAAGACCCAGGTTTTTACTTCACACCTCTGCAAGTTATTTAGTATCTCTGTGCTTCCACTGCCTCATCTGATAAATGAAAAGGATAATACTTGCACTACCTGTTTCAGAGTTACTTCGAGGCAAGCCATCTGTAGACCTCTAAGCCCTCTATGATTATAAACAGGATGGGGCATTTTAATGCTTACCTTTACAATATAGCTATCGTCTCTCCTCCAAGAAAATATAATAAGTTATGTGACTGTTATAAGGATATGATGTCTAGAAAGATGTCAAGTGAAATCAAATGATTTTAAGTACAGAGGGGAAAAGAGAAAAGGGAGAATGAGGGGGAGACACAGAGAAGGGTAAGCAACAAAGCAAAGCAACAAACATTTATTAATAATCACCTTGTGAGAGGGAAAAGGGGAGAGGAAGAAATGGAGAGACAGAGAGGGGGAAAGAAAGAGGGAGGGAGAAAGAGAGAGATAGATGATAGAGAGATGGATAGATAGATATTTTAGAGGAAGAGGGGGAGAATGTAGATTGATTGATATTAGGGAGAGTATATATAGACATACCAATAGATATAGATATTGGGGGGAAGAATGTAGATAGTTATTTTAGAGGGAGGGAGAGAGAGAGAAGAGAAAAAAAGATTTTAGAGGAAGAGGGAGAAAGAGAATGTAGATAGATTGATATTAAGGAGAGTATATATAGACATACCAATAGATATAGATATGGAGAGGGTAGAATGTAGATAGATATTTTAGATGGGGTGAGAGAGAGAGGGAGATGGAGAGAGAAAATGAAAGAATGTGTGTGTGAGGAA
>NC_058130.1:664126462-664168412 GCF_016433145.1 Gracilinanus agilis
AAAAAGAAAAAGAAGAGATAGGAGGGGGAAGAGAGGGAGGGGAAGGGGAAGGGAAAGAGGTAGAGGAAAAGGAGAGAGAGATGAAGGAGAAAGAGGGAGGGAAAGGAAGTATGTTTGAGAGAGAAAAGAGAGAGAGAAGAAGAGAGAGAGAATACCTTGTATACAAATGGTGCTCATTTCACCTTAAGACAACTGTAATTGTTAGATTTTTCTTCATATCTAGGTATAATTTGCTTTTCTATAACTACAATTTCTGTTCTTACTCTTTCTGGACTCTGCTATCTCAATGAGACTGTAATGGCCTTGTCGGCAAAGTTGTGTAAGAGTTAAAGGGATCACTTCAGTGATATAAAGCTTAGTCTTCATGCTGGAGGATGGCTATCTGTGATTTTTAAAAAACCATCAATGTGAAACAATGCAGATGATTACAATGTCTAGTTTTAGGACTGTACAACATTTTCATTCTGCTACTTTTTTTGTATACAGTGCAATACTGCTAATTTTGTCAGGCAGGTCTATTAAGAAAATCAGTTAACTTTTAATCATGCAACTTTCAAAAGTTTCCTATGTGCTTTTAAGGCAGACTTCAAGACATATTTTTTTTAAGGGAATTGGAGGAGAGATATGCATGTCTAGTTTTTCAGAAGTCACTGGGGTCATAATTCTATTAACAGAAATCCACTTTACGGGAAACTTGAGAGAAAAGAGGCAATGTGGTTCTGTGGAAAGAACGAAGAACTCAGGATAAGTGGAGGATAAGGGTTTACTTCTCAGCCCTACCACTTACTATACATGCAGCATGGGCAAGTGACTTAACTTGCCATTCATAAAATGAGGATGCTGAACTAGAGGACTTTTTTTTTTTTTAAACCCTTGTACTTCGGTGTATTGTCTCATAGGTGGAAGAGTGGTAAGGGTGGGCAATGGGGGTCAAGTGACTTGCCCAGGGTCACACAGCTGGGAAGTGGCTGAGGCCGGGTTTGAACCTAGGACCTCCTGTCTCTAGGCCTGACTCTCACTCCACTGAGCTACCCAGCTGCCCGAACTAGAGGACTTTTAAGGTCCATTCTGATTCTGAATGTATGACTAACACATCTATGGATGGATGGATGTGTATATGTATGTTATGTGTATATATATATGTATGTGTGTGCATACATACATATATATACATGTGTGTATACAAACATACAACAAAGAGCCTTGTATCACACAAACACAGATCCACATAAACTCAGTATGAATCACACATGAGCAATATTTATTTAGGCAGAAAGCAATGTGGTTTTTTAGGATAGTGTACTGAGAGGTTTGTTTGTTAGTTGTTCTTTCTAGTTCGAGATCTTATTCTACGATACCTCTACCAATTGGTACTTCTATAACTGCATCTCAGATAGGTTATTGGGGCATTCATATTAATTGATTTACCTATGATGACAAAGCCAGTATGTGCCAGAAATAAGACTTGAACCTAGGACTCCCTGAATCATAGGAAGGTCTCTATCCCTTATGGCACCCAGATAACTCTCTAGTGTTTTCAAAATTTCAATTGTCTTGCTTTAAGGCAGCCTTGACCTTTAATTGTGCCACAGATTTCCTATCTATGCAATCATCAAAATTTTAAAAGAATATTCTGTGGTCAAATAAAATTCTAAAATAAAAGCTTTAGAATTCAATTCATAAGAAAACTATTAAAAGTTCACACTTTCTGGTTTTGGACATAAAAATTATAAACTCACAAATATATAGCATATTTATCTCACTTTTTTTAAAACTCTTACCTTCTTTCTGTCTTAGAATCAACATTAAAAATCTGTTCCAAGGCAGAAGAGCAGTAAGAGCAAGGCAATTGGGATTAAGTCACTTGCTCAAGATCACACAGTTAGGACGTGTCAGGCCAAATTTGAACACAGGACCTCTCATCTCCAGGCATGGCTCTCTATCCAATAAGCCACTTAGCTGTCCCCAGAACGTGAGTTTTTTTAAAAAGACAGAACTATAAATATTCTCTGGCACAACCCAATTTTTTTTTTTCAGTTTTTAAAGGAGTCCTTAGGTTTGGAAGCAAATCTTATAATAAAAGCAAGTATTTTTCATTACTCTGAAAAGCAGCATTAAAATGGATAGAGCACTGGACTTGGAGTCAGGAAAACCTAGGTTTAAATCCTATCTCAGATAATTACAGCTGTATGGATCTAAGCTAACCTCTCTAAGCCTCAGAATTCTCATCTGTAATATGGGAATAATAAAAGCATCTATTTTGCAGGGTTGTAACAATCAAATGATTTAACAAATATAAAGCATTTTGCACATTTTAAAGAACCTTATAAAAGGTATTTTTTTTTTTAGCCAAATGGAGTTAAGAGACTTGTCCAGGGTCACACAATGAGTAAGTGGCTGAGAGTGGATTTGCTCTCAGGTCTTCCTAACTCCAACCCAAGTACTCTATACACTATGCCATCCAGCTGCCTCAGCTATTTTTATTATTGCATATGTTACTGGTCTAGTAGAAAAAGCACTAGATTTGGGGGCAGAACACCTAGGTTGAGACCTGAATTATGCTACCTATTACCTGTCCTTCTGCAGGCAAGTGACTTGTCTGGACTCTTTCCTCATCTGGAAAATGAAGGACTTGGCCTAGACGACCTGTAATGTCCCTTCCTGCTCTTCCTATGATCCTGGCAAAGAAAAGTCTATACCAAGGTGTCAAACACCTGGCCGGCAGAGTCCGCAATGCTCCTGATGGTAACACAAACCAGATGAAAACATAATTGGGAAATATTTAACAATTTAAATAAAACTATAAAGCTGTATAGACAATATCAGCTTTTAAAACTACATCAATATCTTTGTTGTCCTCAAGGATGCTTATGTTTAGTTTAGTTGCCCCCATTTCTATGAGTTTGACACCATTGGTCTATTCTGTAATTATTCTCTAATCTGAGCATCAGGCTTAATAACACTGGGGTATTTAATCCATTACTCTGTTAACAGAGACTTATTTTCACACAGGAGATGCTCTGATTTTTTAAGGATTTACAAAACATCCATAGACTTCCTCTTTAAGAAACAAAAACACTGCTAAGTTATTGATTCTGCATCTAAAGTCAGAAGGCCCAGATTCAAATCTCACTCTGACACATTTTACATGTGTAAACTTGTCCAAATAAATCATTAATATCTTTGGGACTCGGTTTTACTCTCTGTAAAATTAGGCAGTTAGAGTAAGTTGCCTTCAAGTCCTTCTGTCTTTGGAAACATGATCTTCAAAAAGGCCATTTTATATAAGCAGAATGATGGGTTGACTCAGATGTAAACATAACAAGGCTCCTTCTGGAGAAAGAATTAGTAACCAGAGCAGCTAGGTAGCTCAGTAGAGAGAGCCAGGCCTGGAGCTAGGAGGATCTGGGTTCAAATGGTTCAAATTTGGTCTCTGACACGTCTAGCTCTGTGACCCTGGATGAGTCAATTTATCCTGTTTGCCTAGCCCTTGATCTTCTGTTTTAAAGTTATTACTAAGACAGAAAGTAAAGGTTTAAAAAAGAATGATGTAGTAACCATATCACAGCAGTAGTCTTATATTTTGTCTTATATTTTTAAGGCAAATTATTACTTTATTTGTTTCAATTCTATAAAAAGCATTTCAAGTTTATTTACCCTCAATGACCCTGTAAGGCCAGTTTAGTCATTATTATCCACAATACACAGAAGAGGAAACTGGCCACAAGGTCAAATGACTTAGTTTTTGCCCATAGTCAAATTGCTAGCAAGTGGTAATAACCCTAGGAGTCAATTAAAAGGTTTTTTTGTTTAATTATCACATATTCATATTTTACTACTTCTATTCTCTAAGTAAATAATGTTAGAAATTGATTTCTCAATGCAGAGTAAAGACACCATTCTCACGTTATCTCCTTCCTTTTTTTCTTAAATAAGCAATATATCTTCTTTCACAACATGACAAACATGGAAATGGGTGTTTCATGATAGCACATATACATTGTATTACCTGCTTCTTCAGGGAGAGGGTAAGAGAGGGAGGGAGAGACAGAAGATGGATTGCAAAATGTCAGAAAGCAATGATTAAAAATTGTATTGATGAGTAAAAAATTTTTTTTTAATTTTCAATGGACAATGAATTTCTCATTGGGAACTCTGGATAGAGGGGATATAAATATTTCTTATGTGTTACTTCTGGTTCCTGTCCACAGTCAGTTGTGTTGTAATGCATAAGGAAATGAGTAAGGGACCTGATTTTGCTTCACAGTAGATCCAGTGGTTCTCAAAGCTACTCTTCCCTGGTAAAATGTCTGTGCTTTTATTTGGAAGAAAAGTGTAGATCTGGACAAGGCCTGCAACATCACCCAACTACATAAAAGTCATCGTGAATGATGGTGCCGCTGCACGATTCTGCGGCTGCTTCTTTTTTCTAGCAGCAGTGGACGTCCAGCCTCTCAGGACAGGACCCCATCACCACCTCAACTCACATGCCCAGCACCGAATGGAAACAATGAAGCCAGTCTTGGGAGCTTTCACCCCTAGGGATGCAAACATTGCTGCAGAATCAGATAGCAGGACCTCCGCTGCATAATAATTTCTATTCTGTACAGGCATTAAATTACTTAGTGAGAGGAGAACATTCTACAATTCATAGCAAGGAGCCCAGATGGGAAATCAAAAGCAAATATTTTAGCCACTGAGCAATTTTTTATTAGCAATAACCCATTAAAGATCACCTTACTTCTTCCCTTCACTCATTCATCAAGTATTTATCATTCATCTCTCTGGGCCTCAGCTTACACCTCTGGAAAACGAATAGGTTGGAGGAGATGATCTTTAAGGAACTTTTCAGTTCAAAACCTCTGATCTCCAGATTTTAAGCTCAACTTTTAACAATATTTTGGGCACATTGTGAAGTAAAGGAAGCTATACATAATTTTAAAGGCTCACAGAACAGGAAGGAAGCATTTTGCTTCTCTCTGAAGTCCGTTACATAGGCAATAAAGCTCTGAAAAAGTTTTACCATCAATACTGTCGTCATACAGAAAGGGCCCCTGGTTGATGGACAGCATACCGAAGCAAGCCAAGAGAACTTGGAATAAGGGTTTTGCAAATGGTGGGGAAAGGACTTGAGAGTATTTCTGTTGTTGTTGTTGAATTTACAAAGGGATCCTTTATCCTTCGAGGAGGATTTCAAAACAAGGTAGAAACATGCCCATTCTCAGCTTTTATAGATAATTATGTTTTATTACTCTTCATTTTATGGGGATTGTGCTATACAAAACAAATACCAGATGCCTGTTTGTTTTATTCATTTCAGGGGGAAAAAAATCTACAAGTGCCGTTGTGAACAGAACTGCTTTTAATTAAACACAATGCACAATGAGCACATAAAAATTAATACTGTTTGAAACCAGCAGGTAGAAAGTAAATGTATCGAACTGTAACTGCTGAATCCCCCATCTCCTTCGAGCCAGCCCTGCAAGAGGCAGCCCTCATCTGCTTATTACTTAGGCACTGAAATTAGCTCAAGCCGGTGCTCCTCTTACTCAAGGTCATTCACAGATTTCATTTTGGGGGAAATTAATGCCAATTTTCATGGAAATCTAAAACCTGAAGAGAGGGAGAGGGGAAAAAAAAAATCAATGTGCTTTTAACAGCACCTGTGTTAAACCAGGTCAGGCAGTAGCAGCTCTCCCTTGTTAAATGAGATTTGACTCTCTCTAAGCCATTTGGGCGAGTCGTTCACATAGAATGAATGAGGTCCATTTCTGCCATATCAGAAAAATGCAAAGTGATTTCTGGCATGAATCAGGCTGGATCTGAAAACAGTTTAACACCGAAGGAAGTGTCAAGAGTGTCTGGGATCTGATTAATACAGTTGTGCTTTCCAGAAAAATAAAGGGCAGGGCAGAGTGAGGAAAAGATGCATGGAGCAGAGAGCAGGCCAGCCGAATATCTGCCAGGTTCCTTGCTGACCCTAAAGAAATAAATTCTGTCTGTTAAACTGTCCTTATTATCAGATCCAGGGAAATTCAACATGCTGCATTTTAATAGCATGGTGAAAGAATGACGTATATCTCTCTCTTCCTTGTTTCCTTTTTATCATCTCCTAATAAGATCCAATCATCTCCCTAGCCTTAGGCTTTTGATATCATGTGGTCATTTGTGATAGGAACTCAAAAGCTACCATGAGAAGATAAAATGTAGGGACACTCTAAAACCACTATAGTAAAAAAAAGGGTAAAGCAGCTTAGAATGGAACATAATAATTGACATTTACATAGCCCTGAAAGAAGAAGTTCTTAACTTCAGACTTGTGAACTTTAAAAAAATATTTGTTTATATATGTATGCATGGATATATAAATATATATATCACAACTGTAGTTCAATAAAATCAGTTTCTTTAATCATATGTATTTTATTTTATGCATTTAAAAACATTCTTATGAGGAGTTCCACCAGACAGCCAAAGAGTTCCATGACACAGCTAAGGCTTTAAGAAGCCTTTATTTAAAGCCTTCAAAGCATCTTCCAGATAGCCTTTCATGACTCATCAAACAATCCTTCGCATCATTAAAGATTACAAAACTGAGGCTTGGGGAGGTCTGAGACTTGGCCATGATGACACCTAGCCAGGAAGGTGGGATTCTATCTAACCTGTGGCTTCCTGCCTCCAAAGTCCCAAACATTTACCAGTCAGCCTCTCCTACAGACACATATTCCTCAACAGCATGATCCTGACTATTGTGGCTCTCAGAGTTTTACCAGGTCTGGATAACAGTCATTAGATCATCTCAGAATGACCTTTACTCAACCATACACAAAATCATTGGCTAGAATGCACACTTGCTTAAAAAATAAAATGACTTGGTAGTAAAGGGGTGAGAAAGAGGAAGAGATTAAAATTTTCATCAAAAATTGCTTCTATAAACTTAATTGTTTTTACACTAAGGAAAAAGAGAAGAAAACTGAAGTTCATTTTACCACTAACCTAAGAATGGGAATAGGAAGCCAGTTAGGTGACTCAATGGATAGAGAGCCAAGCCTGGAGACAGGAGGTCCTGGGTTCAAATGTGACCTCGGCTGTGGGACTCTGGTCATGTCACTTAACTCCAATTGCCTAGCCCCAGCCTTGGAACTGAGACTTAGTATTGTTCCTAAGAAAAAAAGGTAAGGGTTTTAATTAAAGAAATAGAATGAGAGTAACATTAAACAGCAGTCATAATAATAAGAGTAATAACAATAATAATATATGTTAAATTGTACACAGAAACAGCAATATTGTGTGATGAATAATTACGAATGACAACTACTCTCAGCAATACGATGAGCCAAGACAATCCCCAGGGACTCATGATGAAAAATGCCATCCACCTCCAGAGGAAAAAACTGATGGGAATCTGAATGCAGACAGAAACATACTCTCACTTGCTTCTTCACTTTTTGTTTTTTTTTTTACCTTTTTTTTTGTTTGAGATCTCTTCCACAAACTTACTAATATGGACAAATGTTTTACATGATTGCACAGGTAATCTCTATCAGATTGCCTGCTATCTCAGGAATCACATAGGGAGGGAAAGAAGGAGAGGGGAAAATTTGGAACTTAAATGTTCTTTAATGTTAGAAATTATTTTCACATGTAATTGGGGAAAAATATTAAAAAGAAGCAATACTAATGACAATAATGACAAAGCAAAAGAAAATAATATATGTTAACTTACTTGATATTTACAACAACCCTGAGGGATAAGTGCTAATAATATTTTACAAATGATGAAACTGAGTCCCAGAAAGTTTAAATGGCTTGCCCAGAGTCTATATAGATACAGAATGTCTGAGACAGAATTCAAACTCACTTCTAAGTAACTCCAAGTCCTGTGTTCTATCTACTTTACCACCAAATTGCCTGAATTAAGTTTTAAATCCAGTTGGTCAGTTGGCTCTTGTTGGAATGTGGCGGAAACAACAGTGAAAAGGAATGAAAATAATTGTTTTCTTGGAAAATCAGTCTTAAGAGAAATTCCAAAAAGAACCTCACTTAAGACTTTGAAGACCTGGGGTTTCCTTGGTGTGGCCATACCTTCCACCATTGTGACCAAACCACTTTAGTGACTGATCACTGTAAGAAGCTATGTTGGGGGAAAAGGAATCATCATCCGGGGATTAACTTTCTAAGGACCACTTTCTTTGAACTTAGGCTGTGTCTTGGACAATCCAGTGCCAGGCTCATACTTCCAGAGAGCATTCTTCTACAATTCTCTGGTTTACACATCCTTTTTCAAGCAGACACCTGGGGACTGAGGTACAGAGGAACAAAGAAGAAGAAAAACTTATAATTAACAGATAAGAAACACTAATTTAGGGTATACTAGAGAAACAGTAACAGAAGAAGGAAGCAGATACACCTTACATCATACACAGATCTAGTTTCTGATTCAGAGGCTGTTATTGTTAGACACATCCCACCAAACTCACTCGATTTTAACTCCTGTTTTGCATTCTAGACGAGAATACAACATTAAGGTAGGATTTGGAGATCCTAATTTTTTGCTGTGGACCAGAACTGCTTGGCAAGGAACTGTACAAAGTGGCAATGCCAAGCCACAGGGCAGGAAGTATAAGCCCTTTGGGGGTAAGGGGAAGGATGGTGAAAAAAAAGAGGAACTTTTAGAAAAAAGCAGAAGCAGAGTGAGATGATCTGATCCAGGTTGGAGAGAAGCAGTGAGCAGTCAGAAACCAACCGGAGACTGGCTAGCCAAGCATTAGGCAGCGGGGTTTTGGGAGAGACTTACAGACTTGACCAGTTAATGAGCTGTTGTGACAGTATCCGGGGGGAGTCATCAGGTCAGGGTTCAGAAAGCAGCAAAGAGGAAAGTTTAAACCTGAAGACTAGCAAGAAAGAAGAGAGTGTGCCTAAAGGCAAGAGATAAGAATGTGCCAGCCCAAGGATGGGCACTGTGGGGTGGGATGGAGGGAAGAAAAAATATCTAATCTTTGAATTAAAGCATGCCAAGACAGATTCAACACTGAATGTCCACTATATGCCAGGCACCATATTAAGTGCTGGGGAAACAAAGACCAAAGTGAGAGAGCCCCTGCCTCTGAGGTGTTAGCATTCAAAAGGAATTCAATAAAGGAGCCCATATCCCAGTATTTGGTAAAGGGGAGGCTCACTAGACTTTAAGTCAGAATATGCTTCCTTCCCATAGTTAATACTTGACTGTGGACAGGTCACAACCTCTGAATCTCCTTCTCTTTAAAATAGGAATAATGAGGGGGCAGCTGGGTAGCTCAGTGGATTGAGAGTCAGAGATGGGAGGTCCTAGGTTCAAATCAGAACTCAAGACACTTCCCAGCTGTGTAACCCTGGGCAAGTCACTTGATCCCCATTGCCCACTCTTACCACTCTACCACCTAGGAGCCAATACACAGAAGTTAAGGGTTTAAAAATGTAAAAAAAAATAATAATAAAATAAAATAAAATAGGGATCAAATCAAGGAACCTTAAAAGTCAGGGAGGGCTGACTTAATACACTAGTAGTAGTAGTAGTAGTAGTAGTAGTAGTAGTAGTAGTAGTAGTAGTAGTAGTAGTAGTAGTAGTAGTAGTAGTAGTAGTAGTAGTAGTAGTAGTAGTAGTAGTAGTAGTAGTAGTAATAGTAGTAGTAGTAGTAGTATCATTATTAGTATTACTCACTTGAATACTTTAGTGAAATTTCCTTGCTTTGTAATAATTTTTTTATCTTAATCAGCAGATAAATGAATAGAAAAAAAAACCATTAATTAAATGCTTATTATTGGCCAGGCCCTGTACTAAGGTAATGAAGGAATTTATGACCCACCTGATGATCTATTTCAAAAGACCTGAATGAAACACTAGAGAAATGTTTGGATGAAGATTTAGCTGTAGTTTGAAGTTCAACCTCCCTCCCATCCCCATTCCTTTGAGTGGAATAAGGCACAGCGCTACCTCTGCAAAGGAACTTGGTTCAAATCCTGTCTCAGACACTTACCAGCTGCAGGACTTTGGGTCAGTGACTTCACCAGTGTGCACCTGCATTTTCTTCATGCGACAAATAAAGGAAAGGCACCAGATCCACGTGGGATCCTCTAACATAACCAGTAAAGTGACTTCCATGTAACTGGCCTGGGAAGGTTTCTCTGTTCTTCCTCCTCTCCCTAAGTCCACTGCCACACAGCCTCTTTGTCGAAGGGAAGCCAACCTACAAAGGCGATCGTGTCTTCAGCTGGCCTGGAATTTAAGTCACCTTAGGCCATACGAGTTGGAGGAGGGCATTAAGTTGTACCCGTGCCATAAAACATGCCTTTAAGGATACTACAAAGAGCTAGAACTGGAAGCCTATTTATAATTGGAACAGCAACGTTCCAAATTACTGCAAAGCGGTGATGACTTCCTGGCATGAATGAGCTCTCGCTCCCAGCCACGCTCTGCTGAGATGAAAGAATGACACAAAAATTTTTTTTCAAAAAGTTAGCACTCTATCATTTACGCCATTCGATTGGAGAACTGGAGGGAAGGGTGCCTAGGATGCAACCGTGCTTCCGTCACCAGGACCATTTGGCCCCTTCTCTCACCGGCTTGGACTAGAATGTGGGAGGGCTCTGATAACTTTTAAGAGTTTCCGAAGATGAGAGAAGGGAAAATATAATTTAATTTAGGTCTTCATTTCAACTTGAATAAAAACAAATCCAAACTCCTCACTATTTTTTTTTCCAAAACAATAACAGCAAACCCACAGAGGAACTTCCTTTTGCTATCCCAAGAGGGCGGCTCTCGGAGGCCACTAGGATCCCCGTCTCCTCTCCGAGCCCACGCCCCCCAGTATTTCAGCAGGGTGCACACTCCAGCCAAGGCTTCGAGAATCTCTTCCCTTCCCAGGGTCACCTGGGTCTCCTCCGCGGCTAGGGGTTCTGCTAAGATTATTTCCCATGTAAGGACCTTCGAAGGTGAGGTCCTTCCGGGTAAGGCGCAGCTTCCGGCCTTTCCTTTATCTCCACTCTTAGCACAGTGCCTGGTACACAGTCAGCACCATGTAAATGCAGCAGCCGGAAGTGGCTGGAATGGCTGCCGGGGACTCCAGGGAGGTTCCAAAGGCTGAACCTCCAAGCATTTACAGAAGCCCACCTCCGTGCCAGGCACAGGGCTGAGTACTTTACCAACATTATCGGTTTGAGTCTCACAACAAGCTTGCAAGGTACGTGGTATTATTATCCCCATTCAAAACAAAACAAAATAAAACCTTACGGTCTGTCTTAGAATCAATATAAAAACACCCCTTAGAAGGCAGAAGAGCAGGAAAAGTTAGGCCATTGTTAATGACTTACCCAGAGACACACAGCTTTTGGGGTCATATTGGAACCCAGGACCTCCTATCTCCAGGTCTGGCTCTCTACCCACTGAGCCCCCTAGCTAGCCCCATCCATTTTACGTTAGAGGAAAGGGAAGCCAACAGAGGTTACTTGACTTGGTGGTGGTGACACAGCTAGTAAGTAGCTAAGGCTGAATTTGAACTCAAGTCTTCCTGACTCCAAACCCAACATTCTATCTACTGCATCACTAGCTGCCCATAAGAGGCCCACAACACTTCAAATCAAATGTCAATGTATTGGGGAAATAATGAACAAAATAAATGAAAACACAATAAAATGTAGATAATGTTACATTTTAAAATCAGGGATCCGACTTCTAGGCGAGTCTGACACTGCTGCTCTAAGTAAGACACAGGTTTGAGGAATATCCTAAAGGACTTTCCCCTGGGCAAATGCTATGAGGTCCCCAAATAGTCTTTGTTAACTGGGTGCTGGAGGAAAGAGAGTCTTTCCTAGGGAACCTATTTCCTATATAGGAGTGTTTCCAGGGCAGGAACTAAATAGTTCTCTATAGGACCAAGAGATGCATAATAAATGCTTTTGGTTGATAATAGTGATAACCAGTGTACACCCTGGGCCGCAGGGCATGCCAAATGGCCAGGTGATTTACACTCTGCTATCTGAAAAAATCACTAGACCATTTTTATGACCCCAGAGGGAAACTAAAATGACAGGTTTCAAATAATAGGTCTTACACCATGTCCTGAATATGAGCAAACCCAGGCACTGCCAGACCAGAGCACAATGGGAATTCCAAAAATGAATATTATATATATACTTCTACAGACATGTCAGAAAATCCAATTAATTCATCTAATCTAATTAAATGAATTAATTAGAACTACAATACAACATTTTATCTCAGCATTACTTGAATCCACAGGTCAGCATACTATTTGAAATAAAGATGATTTTAACATGGGAAAAGGAAGGGATTTTTTTTTTTTAATGACAAAGGAAAACAAGAAAAGAGTAGGGGGAAAAGCAATATAGTATCATTTTATTAACCTTTTTCTGGGGTGTTGGGGGAATCATGGACCCCCTTTGGCAGGCTGTTGAATCAAAAAATGTTTTAAAGGCAGAGAAACATAGAATTACACATGAAAACAATTATATTAAAATATTGTTTTCCAAAAAATTTTCCTTAAACTATAAGTTTAGGGATCCCAGGTTACAAACCCCTGCAATAGAGAGGCTGAGACACCCACCTTAGAAATGTTCCTAGAAAAACAAACCTAGATTTGTGGGTCACAGTTTTATACAAATATGTTTGAAATTTGAAATAAGATGGAGGAGGTGGGAGATGGACCACTTTCCTTTTCTATGAAAATTTCTACCTGAAGGTGAAGGCGGTAGCCAAGTCTAAGAGTCATAATCCTACTTAGATAAGGCTTTTATTACATATGGTTATGCTTCCAGGGAGTCTGACCGGTGGTGCAGGCTAATAATTATGAGCCATGTTACCGTGGGGTTTGACCGTATCTGTTATGATTCAGACAATGTCTGAATTTGGTATCAAGGTGAGTATTAGAGAAAACATCTTAAAATATGCTTGTATAAGCCTGAATCCATGCCCCTTGGGAGAAAAAATGAAAATATAAGTTATAATTAGATGAATGATCTTTGGCCTTAAAAACACATCTTAAAATTCCACCTTAACTTTCACCTTGGCTGTTATTAGAATGTTCTCACCCCTGATAAGAGAGTATCACCTGAACTTAATATGCAGGGAAAGTACACAGGACCAGGTCCTGCTACCACAGATAATGCCATCCTAAAGGAAAACCCATCAATTGTTAATAGCCATGTAAATTGTTCAAAGTAGAAAGTTATTCATAGTCATCTCATCATGATTTGATAAGTGTCCATGCCTGATGTGATCACTTACTTTACTACTCAAATTACTGAGGAATAAAATAGACTTTTATCTTCCATATTCCAAGAAGGTTTCTCCCAGAAAGTCATTTTAAATGATTGTAGTGACACATCTGTTACTATTCAGTAATGTGGTGGGGGATTTTTTTTCCAAAAGAGGCACAAATAAAACCAAATACTACTGCCCAATTTCACTGAGAATGGCCATTTTTAAATAGCTGAAGAACACTATAAAAACTCAAAGCAATAATATTTTATACATGGGTGAACACTTTTTAAAACTCAAAATCTGGTTTGTTTACACAATAATTATCTAGGTAATAAAGTACTTTTAGATATTTCAGGCAGCAAGATAAAATGGAAAGAACCCCAAATCTGAATCCTGGAATTGATTTACTGGTATGACTTTGAATAAGTCACTTAACTTCCTTTGACTCGGTTTCCAGATCTGCAAATTTAGGAGGTTGGCCATACATCATAATTATCTGAAAGAAAGCAATTTCATAACAACCTAACAAGGAGTAAAAGTTAATATGGTGGACATTAGGTCAGGAAAAACTGAACTCAAATTTCCATATCTATAGATACTACCTCTGTAAACCTTTGACAAGTCTCTTAGGGTTGTGGGTCTCAGTTTCCTCTTGTGTAAAATAAGGGCAGCTAGGTGGCACAGTAGATGGAAGCACCAGGCCTAGAATCAGAAAGACTTATCTTCCTGAGTTCAAATCTGACCTCAAATACTTACTACCTGTGTAATCTTAGGCAAGTTCCTAAACCCCATTTGCCTCCATTTCTTCATCTACAAAATGAGCTAAAGATGGAAATGGTGAGCCATTCTTGTATCTTTGCCAAGAAAATCCCAACAACAAAAATAAAGCAGAATAGGTGGTTAGCTGAGGATTCCTCCAGGTTCAAAAATCTATACTGAATCATTCTAACTCATTAAGTGCCCACTGTATGCTAAGCACTGAGGATTCAATGACAAAAATGAAATAGTCCTCGCTTTAAAGGACCTGGCATTAGATTAGAGGAAGAGAAAGGGGAGTGAATAACCCATAAAGAGAAAATTAAATACAAGTTACAAACAAAGAAATCTGGGGTGAGAAAGGAACTAGCCACTAGGAAAAGCATGGCTGGCTTCTTGTAGGAGGCAGCAAACACTTGAGCTATAAACTGTGAAAAGAGAGCTACAACAAGAAGCCAAAAGTCTGCCTTCTTGTTTGAGTTCTGTATCCTAAGAGTCACATTCTCTCATCCTCCTTCCCTTCCACCTCAAATCTTCCTTGACTCCATATCCTTAAGGTGAACCCATCAGCTTCACTTGGAAATGGAAACTGAATAATAATGGCTAATGGTAATAGCTAGCATCTATACAGTACTGTGAGGTTTGTAAAGCAGTGTATTACCCTCAAAACAAACCTGGGATGTAAATGCATTCATGACTACCATTTTACAGATGGGAAAGCAAGGCAAAGTTTAAGTGACTTGCCCCAAAGTTGCTGTTGATGTTCAGTCATTTATGACTCTTCCTGATGCAAAAGCTGGTACTTCCTGTCCAGGGGGTTTTCTGGATACTAGAGTAGTTTGCCAGGTCCTTCTCCAAGGGATTAAGACAAAAAGAGGTTAAGCGACTTGCCCAGGGGCACTCTGCTATGTGTCTCAGACTGGATTTGTACCCAGGTCTTCCTGACTCCAGGCCCAGCACTCTATCCGCTGAGCCACTTAGCTGGCCCAAAGTCACACAGCTAGCAAGTGTTTGAGGCTGGGTATCAATTCTGGTCTTCCTGAATCCAGGTCCACATTCCATCCACTTCAGCACTAGGGTGCCTCTGTTATCACAGCAATCAGTGATAAGATCACAAGTGATTGAACAGCAGAGCAAAGCCAGCTGATAAGATCAATCTTCAGAAATAAAAAATGGACTTTCCTGGATCTCCCAGTTTCCAATGTACAAAATAGGAAAGTGAAGCTCAAGATAATAATATTGGTAAAATCTACCTTACATAGGGGCTACAAGTGTCAAAGTTGGTCAGAGGATCTAAATCTAAAACTTAAAGACTTGAGACATCATCTCCTTTCCCATTTTGCAGATGAAGAAAATTAAAAAAAAAAAAAAAAAAAAAAAAAAGGGAGGTTAAGAGATTTGCCCAAGGTCCCACAGGTAGTAAGCATCAGAAGCAAGATTTGAACCTTCTGTCTTCAAAGTCAGTGTTTTTTTTTTTAACCATATCTTGCTGCTTGCTCCTATTACTATGAGAGTACTTTTTTTTAAACTGTCAAGCACTATCCAAAATGTATTTCTATTATTATAAACTTCTAGAATCTAATCGGACATTTTATTTAAATGAGTTTGTTAGTGTTTTATTTTTAACAGAAACCTGAGTTCCACAGTCTTTTCTTACCATTTTAACTGAGAGGATACTAAAAGATATAATTGTTTTATTGCTGTTGCAAAGTATTAAAGCACTTAAAGGCTTATTTTAATAAAAAAGCATGTGTTATTAAAAAGAAAACTTTTAATGTGCTTCTGCCACATAAATAAAATAATATTGCCCACATTGTCATTCTATGAATCAATTGGCTGCTCATTCTTCATAAGTCCTCAAATTACACTTTCATACTTAAAGATGCAGTTATCACCCAAGGTGCCAATTTAATGCAGGCCTTATTTAATGCAGTGTGAATTTTAATGTGACCTATATGAGAAATGAAACTTTCAAGAAATATTTATCCTCTCCCTCTCAATAAAGAAAGAGCACTTCTATATTAGATTAGATTCTTTCTCATTATATTTTCGGATTTAACAGATTCAAATAATTTGGGGAAATGGCTTTACTTAGCTCTGTAACCATAAAACATCATCCAGAAATAATCAAGTGCCATAAATAAGATCACTACAAAATTTGAATCAATATTTAGGAACTAAAAGGCCAGCTAATTGTGATGTGTTATTACTACAAGTTATTTGGGGGAGATAAAATGATGCAGTTTTATGTAAACCTCTCCCCTCTTTGTTTCAATATGCTATATGCCACTACTATTATAAGGATCTCTGCTTCCAAGGGCAAATCAAAAAGTATTTATTAAGCACCTACTATATGCCAGGTGTCAGAGACACAAAAACAAATTAGCCCCTGCCCTCGAGCAGTTTACATTCTAGTAGAGAAGAAAACATGTTCATATATACAAAATACACACCCATACAAAATAAATCCACTGTAGTTTTGGGGAAAGCACTAACAGTTGGGAAATATCAAGAAAATCTATCAAGAAAAAACAAGAAAAAATGATGCTTCAACTGAGTTCTGAGAGAAATTTTGAGATTCTAAGAGGTGCCAATGAGAAAGGAGTAAATTCCAGGGATAGGGGACAGATATCCCATGCAAAGTGAGTAAAAAACTCTAAATGTATAAATTAGGCAAAAAAAAAAAAATAGCACTTTGAACTGATTTCTCAGTTATCAAAAATCCCTGATCACTGAAGAAAAGTTAATTAGTGCGCTCGATTTCCAACTATCTGATCCAAAGCAAGGGGCCCTTAGACCACCTGAACCTCAATGGTTGGAAAATATATATCCCTCTCCAAAATCACCTCTGCATGCCAATGGGCTTATTTACCTGGAGAGGGTCAAATCCTTTCCCATTGTTCCTATTCAACACCTACTCCCCATAAGGAAGAACATAAGTGAACATGCCACTTTGGAAAAGCTGCAAAACTCCAGTCTAGAAGAGTTTATTTATAGTTATCACCTAAGCTCTATTATTATCTAAACTTCCTGAATTCTTAAATAAAAGGTATGGGTTAGTAAGAGCCACCCTCCACAACAGTGCCCATTGACTCTTCATGAGGATACATTTTTCATCTTTAAAAATCAACTTCTAGCATTGGTTATTCTGATAGTGGAATAATATCTCTGAAATCTAATTGAGTCAGGAGCAAATTAAAATGCTAAAGACATCTACAGTGAAAACTCAGCTACTCAGAATCCCTACGTAATAAGAACAGTCTAGTTTAAAAAAAAACAAAACCTGAAGTTTTATTTCTTTAATCTCTCATTTTAACCATTCTGGACAAAAGCTTTCCCCCTGGATTACTCACTTGTCTGCCTTTTTAAACAAGCCCCATTGGCCCATCAGTAATCATTTATTAAGTGTTTACTTTGTGCCAGGGACTGTGCTAAGAGCTGGGGATACAAAAAGAAGCAAAAGATAATCTGATGTCAAATAGCTCACAATATGAGGCTAAACACAATTTGGCCTTTTGCTCATCATTCAAGATCATCAAAATCCATATTTAAATAGTTTGTCTAGGTAGTTAAAAAAAAAGATTTGACTCATTGAACCCAGGTTCAAAGTCAGCTTACTACACTTATTAGCTGTATGTATTATTGTGTATAAACTACTTCACCAAGCCTAAGTTTCCTCATTTGTAAAATTGGAAAAATGGTATCTATAATAACTATTTCACAAGATAATTATGTTATTCACAATCACGAGGGTTATTTATTGTAAAGAGTAACTAAGATATATATGTGTATGTATATATACATATATACATACATATATATATTCTCACACACACACACACACACACACACACACACTTTCCAGGATTACTACACACCATTCCCCTTTACATACATTTTACAATCCAGCCTTTCTGCTATTCCATCTCTTGACTCCACATCTTTCCCATACCTGGAATGAACTAATTCCTAATATTCCCACTTTTTTAAACCCTTACTTTCCATCTTAGAATCAATATTATGTATTGGTTCCGAGGCAGAAGAGTGATAAGGGCTAGGCAAAGAGGGTTAAGTGACTTGCTCAGGGTCACACAGCTAGGAAGTGTCTGGGATCTGATTTGAACCCAGGAGCTCCTGTCTCTAGGCCTGACTCTACATCAGTGAGCCACCCAGCTGCCCCCTTTAAGTCTTCCTCTAAAGCTCATTAGTATTATATGCCACCTCCCCACCATCAAATAATCCTGTATTTATGTTTACACATTTTATAGGTACGTACTTACATGTATATTTGCTGCTTCCTTTGAAAAGAAGCTATAAGCTGCCTGAGGAGAGGGACGGCTTCATTTCTGGCTTTGTAGGTTCAGCCTCTAGCCGGGTACCTGACTCATAGGAGGCTTCTTGATGAATGCTGGGAATAGCAGTGCTCCTAGGCCAATAAAGGCCAACGAGGAAGCAGGAATGTGGAAGTTCTTGAGGCCTCTCTCCCATCTATCACCAAGGCAGGGTTCCCCTGGGACAGCCCTTAATGGAACCTCTAGATGCACAGTCACAAGCCGTTCTCTTGACTCTAGCACGGGAGCTCTGGCCAATGCGGCTAGCAAGCTGGCTCACAGGGTACCTGTCGGAGTATAGCTGCTACACCCCTGAGAGGCACTGTATGCATTGATCTAATTTCCTGTAGAGGTAAATCAAGTGGCATGTCAAGCTCTTCAGCTAAGAATAGCAAAGAGAAACACTGCTGTGGATTTTTTTTAATAGCAAATGGATTTTAAAACAAAAGCTACGAAGATTCCAATAAATTTGAAAATATGTATATACTGGCATTTTTTTAAGTTAAGCAATCATTACTTAATTAAAAAAAACTCACTAGGAAATGATTTGACGGGTTGGTGTGATGGGTCCCAAGACGGGCCAGTGAGATCACAGTTAGGCAGACCAAAATGATCCAGGGACAACTGCTCATGGGAACACTAAAGCTACAGAAAGTTCATGAGAAGACAATTCTGATAAGGTGCCTACTTTCGAAGGATGCAATGCTGAAATTAGTTCTCTAAATCCTCATTACATTGTAGTGATTAGGCTGTTTGTAATTTATTCTAGCTTTTATCAACTTTATCTGCTGAGGCATATAACTAATGAAAATTAATTAGATATGTGTCATACAGATGGATGTTTTAATATAACTCTGTATGTTTGAGCCCAAAAAGTGCCTTTATACAAGAGGAAAAAGCTTCCTTCATTTTCTTTACTTTCAATAATCAGTTATTGATTAATAAGAAGGTAGAGTTCAAAAGAAATTCAGCTCTAGCACCTAGTATTGTTTTATTTTCAGAGAAAATTAAGTTCTTCGTTAAAGGTTAATTCTTCTCCCTCAATGGATACATTTTCCATAATTTCCTGAATTGACAATGCCAGTTTTAAGTCTCCAGCTTAGGCACTATACAGTGTAACCATCAGCTTTAAAGAAATAGCTGATTCAAGTCTGGAAGGTGAAGAAATGAAGTTGAGGCCTACTTTCAAATACGCCTATTAAAAGGAGAAAAGGTATAATGAAAATTGATCTGAAGATCCATGGGCTTTTATAGCCATTACCAAATGAATCCCCAGAGCCCTGTTGGGAGGGAGGTATTATACCACCCTTTCCACAATCCAGTAAAAATCTGGCTTGGTTGGTGTGACTGACTAGAGGTCGAACACTCTATCAGCCCTTTGAGACCACTGATCCCACCAGCTCATAACACCTCCTTTCCCATCATCCCAAGAGAAATGAATTTTACTTGGACAGTTCTGTATGAATGGACACCATTTCATATATAAAACTTGCTTCTTGATGGTAGATTTCTTATTTCACATCAATAAATACAGAATACAGTAGGTTCATTTGTTCAACAAAGCCAATAAGTAATAATAATACTGCCTTGGGCCAAACAGGCACATTTTTTGACATCTCCCTTACTCATTAAACATTTAGAAGTCATCAGACATAAATGGCATCACTGCCAGGAAAACACCATTTTTCCAAAGGCACACACTTTAGAAAACCCACTGGGAGAGAATGAAGTAAACCTTCTACTCTATTACCCCACTAACAAATGAAAACGTTTAGTAGAACTTACAAATGATGCAAGATTAGGACTAGCTGGAACTCAAAAAAAATAGTAAGAAATACCAGTTGCTACCAATGAGAGATGTTACTGGGTCAGGATTCTGTAGGAATCGACATTGCTGCCAGAGGGGCCACCATCTTTCAGGTGAGACCAGATCCCTCAGGTCCTGACCCCTTGTGGTCTTTAAAAAGATATAATACTCCCCACAAGAGTGTGGGTGTCAGTACTGATCCCTCAGTCTGATTCCAAGAAGCACCAATGCTGGTAAAAGGAAATGAGCAACACTGGAGTTTTAAGGGAACACACCCCTTTTCCTTTTTAACCATTCCTCCAGTGCTGAAATGCTCCACAGAGCCTCTTACATTATAGCTGAGAAGGAAGCAATTTAGTCTTTTTCTTTAAGAGCAAAAGATGTAGTTTTATCACTGAATGATACGTATTTCTTAACATCCATCACCTGGTGAACTATGGAATTCAGATTTCCTAAGATAAAATTCCTGGTATACCTCATTTAAAAGAATAAAAAGCACTAAGGTCCTCCTAAAGAATCCAGTGAGATTGCCTTAGAAGACACAGAAAGGTTAGACTTCATCTCCGGTTACTCCAGCAAGAGCCAAACAAAGAAATTCCTGAAAGGCTAGGAGCATTTTCTTTTACAAAACCCACAGGAATAGGTTAATTTAAAAGTGGCATAAACAAAGCAATCCCTTCCTGGAGTCAGTTTAAGTTTTCAGTTTCTTTCATGAGAAAAAACAATCCTAAATTTATTTAAACTGTTCTTAGTCTTTAAATATTATTGAATTTTTTTAAATCAGAAGTAATAACTATCCCTTATCATCAGGTTCCCTCAATCTTGAAGATACAGGGAGAAAGGGGTCGGTATTCCATTCTCTCTCTTTTTTTCCAATTTCAGTGAAAGCTTTCTTAATTCTCACAACTAGTGATTCTCATCAAAAAACAACAACAAAAAGGAAAATCCTAGAGAGAGAAAGACCAGGTTGAGACATCTTAGTGAGCAGTGATATCCTGCAGTTTTCAGAGCCCTTTCCCTCCCCCCTTCCTCTCTTCCTATTCCCCTCCCCTTTCAGCTTCTTGGAGGGGTTGGGGTTTCCCCGACACTGCATTCCATAATTCAGTTTCAAACTCTGCCAACCTCTGGCAGGTCCTCTTTCATTTTCAGCTTGGGTTCCCAGGCTCTTGGTAGAACAAGGCTGCTCTGGTTTCTTAACTGGTACGCTGTGGAAATGCACTGTAACCAGATCTGGCTAACTCTTCAGCAGTGAGGACCAACCAGCAGCTAATGTGACTTGTTTAAAAGGGAACCACAGATCAGTGCAGTCAGGGGAGGGACGCTTCTGCAAACTTCACTTGATAAAATCAAATAAAGTGTTATCAGTGACTAACTTGGGGGGACAGTAAGAGAGTAACTAACCAAGTTACTTAGCAACTGGGTAAAACTTGCAGCAACACAGTGGGGGTAGCCTTAATTGTCACACAACTGCTACAAAGTATATAATGGTATAGATACAAATAGAAGACAATAGAGACCGGGAAGTCAGAATTATCAATGGTGCTTTAACTGCTTCGCGGATTATTCTTGCAAGAGAAGGGACAAGACCACACGGGAACACTGATCCCCATCGGAACAGACCTCCAAATTGCAAAATAATATAGGAAAAGAAAGGCAAGGATGTTATTTCACGACTAGATTAAGTTCCCCCCCCCCCTTCTACCCCACAAAAACCAAGCAAGGCTCTTGCAAGATAGACAGAAAGCTTGGAGGTTGGGGAAACTTCAGTACTGTGACATAAAGGTCAATAGAACCAATAGAAGCAGTTAACCTGAAGAAGTCCTCACAATCAGGACACACAATGAATCAATCTCAGGCTATTAAGGCCCCCAACAAGCATCTCCTCAAGTCCTGTCTGTAGTTAAAGGGAGAAGCTGTGACCACAAACTCTCCAGTGCTCCCTAGATATCAGATCCAACATCCCCACACTCAGAACAGCTGAAGGGCAAACAGTTTCCAAATGAGAAGCCACCATCCCTCTCTTTCACAAAGGAGAGGGAGCAGTTGGGTAACCTACTCCCTAAAGGGATGGCTGGGACCCCTTCTCCTGAACTAAGTAACTTACTATAGATAACAGGCAAAAAAAACGAAATAACCCCCCTGCTTTTAGAGCTGGAACTAATATCTGAAGGGGGAAAGGAGAGAACTTGGAGAGTTTTCCCATTGCTCCACATTCCTAACCACCACCACCACTACCACCACTCCTGCCTCCTGCACACCTGTATAAGTAAAAGAAGTCACAGGCTGCTGCCGGGAAGGACCAGCACGGGGCACTTACTTTTCGTATTCTGTGTTGTCTTTGTCACAACGAGAGTCCTTGTGCTTTTGCCAGTCTTTGCCATGCTTGCAGGTGGTTAAGAGGACCACATCCTCCCCGTTATGGACGTGATATAAGGCATTCCTGGTGTCTGACCCAATCCCTGTCAGGTACCTTTTCCCCTTGAATACCAACATGTACTTCCTGAGAGGAGGGATAGTGTTAAACCTCAAAAATCCCTTCTCCCCTCCTGTCCTGGGATGATCCTTAGAAAAGAGGGGAATAGAAACATCAAAATTAGGTCTGAAGTTTTCAGTACTGATGCTGGCTTTGGCCAGCATTGCCTGGCCAATGTCAAACCCCACATCTTCAGTGTAGTCAGGCCAGGTGCCAGAATATAAATTAAAAATTAAATGATTTCTACCATTGTTCCACAAGTGGAGACTCTGCACTTTTGATTTCAAATTGTGCACATACTGAGGTGACAATTGGTCTCTGTCTAAAGTATCCAAGCTCAGGACAAAGAGGCACGCCTGGCTGGGATCAGAAGTGTAAAACCTGGAGCCCTCGATGGCTGCTAAAATATTTTGGTAACTTTCTGCGATTTTCTCCCCTTTCTGCTGCGGGTAGACGTAGACTTTGAAGCCGTTTTTCTTGCAAAGGGTGAAATCGAAGCAGGATTCCATGCGACACCTCTTGCCTTTGTAGATGCTGGAATTACCGTCTCGCTTCTGCTTAGGGGAAATGGGCACATTGTCATCTTCGTTTTCCAATTGATCCCAAGGAATGAAAGGGCGCAAAGCATCCGGGAACTGGGGCCAAAAATGATCCGGACTAGTGTGGTGCAAGCCATTCCTACTACTGTGCTCCTCTCTCCTGCTTTGGTTTCTGGATGCCCTAAACTGCAAGCCTCCGAAATAAAACAAAAGGACGAGACAAGTACCAGCTGAGAGCAGGATGAAATAGCGTTTTTTGGCCTGCATGTGTCCTGCCTGGGTCAAGATAATTGTAAATAAACACAAGAATCACCCAAGTTTCCCAATCAACACTTTCAGCTCCAGTCCGCCATCTTCCCGCCTGTAAAGACTTCAAACTCTCTTCTACCACCTTCTCTTTATTCCTTTCCCAAAGCCGTGGACTGATCCAGCGCATGTGGGCGATTTCTTTAACTTTCTCCCCTTCTGTCTTTCATCTTTGGGTTGCACAATAGAGGGAAGAGAGTGTAGCCGAATAATTCGCACCCGGTGTGGGCAGCCAAGGACTGTAATTTTCTTGCATGCAACAAGACGGAGGAAAGAAGGGAGAAGAAAAAAAAAAAGGGGGGGGGTAAGGAAAAAAAAAACAAAACTCCCGATATCCAATCAATGGCTAGACTTAAGTGATTTCCTCGCCTCCAGAATTCCCCTCGGTAGTGTTGAAAAGGAGCACCGGTGCAGTAACTTCAACTCATCAACACACTCATGCAAAGCACTCCGGCTTCCAACAAGTCAGCAGATCCCAACCGGCTCATACAGCGAATTACATCTTCCAGCTTGAGCGCCGTAACCTTACAAATCCCTGCATTTCTCTGGATTCCCTTCCGCAGCGGGTCCAAGACTCTGGTGTTTACTCCTCCGATCTCTGTGAATGGCCCCCGGGACAGAGGAGCAGCAGCAGCGGCTTTGGCGGCGGTGGCGGTGGCGGCGGCGGCGGCAGCAGCAGCAGCAGCAACACGAGCAGCAGCGGCGGCGGCGTCGGAGGCGGCGGCGGCGGCACCTCCTCCCCCTAGTCAGTCGCTGCACCGAGCTGCAAATCCCGGCGAGGTTCCCTGGCCGCCCCCCTCCCCCGCCCAGCCCCGTTCGAACGTTGCCGATCGCGGAGTTCGATCGCCGAATGTTACCCGGTTCTGAATGTTACACTTACACATTCCATTCCCGACACGACAGCGCTGACCTCATCTATCCACGCAGCCGGCTCTGCCATTGGCCAAGCGTCACGTCCGGGGTGGGCGGTGCTTCCGCTGCACCCATTCATAACCCCCCAGCCGGCGGGGACCTCGCTGCAGTCAGGGACTAGGCGGGGAAGGGCTGGGAGAAGGTAGGAGATGGGAAAAAGGGGTGGGGGATGTCCCTTTAAGAGGATGCGGGACTCGGGGAAAATGGACTGTCTCGGGCCTGACGCTAACCCATCGGGCTGCAGGTCTCCGTGCAGACATTCACACAACACGCGTTCCTTGTCGTTTGCAGCTGCTTGGCGCGGCCCGCTGGCTCGCCTGAAAGCTCCTCTTTCCTTCCTGCGGAGCAAGAGAACCAGCGCCCCCAAGAGGAACGCGGGGAAAGGTGGGGGGGGAGTACGGGAGGCGGGAAGGGAGAAAAGCACTCTAGAAGATGGAAAGGTATCGACACTATCCACGACCCTGGCCCTCGTCTCTCGCTTCTCGGGCTGTTTTGATCGCCCTTCAGAATCTTTCGTCTCCCCCACCTACCTGCCAGCTCGGCCCACCTCCAAAACAAGAAACAATTTGGGAACTTGATTATTATTATTTATTTTCTAAAGAAAGACTTGTAGAACAGGAGATGGGAAGCTCAGTCTCTAAAGCAGGAGCTGTGGAGGAAATGAAATTAGAAAGCGGTCCTTCTGATGCCACGGTCCAGATAGGTGCCTTCCTGCTTCCTTTCCTTCCAGCAATCATATGCACACACACACGTCAAAGAGGCCCAGTTTTTCCTAGACTCTCTGTCTCAAATCTCCATCATGCCTAATGTCCCCTTCAACTCATCTCCTTTCTCCCGAGCCAAGTCCACAAAGAAAAGGGAAAATCAAATGGGTTCCTAAAGCTTCATACTCCACTACCTTCCCCACCTAAAGTAAGAAAAAAACCCCAAAACTTCTATTTCATTTATGGGGACTACTTATGAGTTCAATATATATGGTTGTTTATCTCCACCAATAAAACATAAATTCCTTGAGTAGGGACTCAAGCTTTTTTTTTTTTTTTTTTTTTTTTTTTTGGAGTGTGACCTTTTAGTGGACAGAGCTCAGACCTGAAGTTGGGAAGACCGGAGTTCAAAATTTATCTTGATTTTGGACATGTATTAGCTGTGTGACCCTGGATAAGTCACTTAACCTCTTCCTCAGGTTCCTCATCTGTAAAATGGGAATAATAATAGCACCAACTCCTTCCCAGCTATTGTGAAGACCAAAGTAGGTAATAATTATAAAGCATTTAGCACAATGAAACATGTGGTAGGCAGTGTATTTTATCTATTGGCCATTATTATTTCCCCCAGCTTCTCCCAGAGTGCTTCGCATTTGATAGGTGCTTAATAAATGAATACATGGCCTATATGTACATAAAACTTTATTAGGGGGCAGCTCAGTGGATTGAGAGCCAGGTCCAGAGATGGGAGGTCCTAGGTTCAAATCTGGCCTCATACACTTCCTGGGCATGTCACTTAACCCCTGTTACCTAGGCTTTACCACTCTTCTGCCTTAGAACCAATACACAGTGATTCTAAGATGGAAGGTAAGGGATAAAAAAAATATATTGTATATGTACATATAATATATTTTTTTAACCTGACTTCATTTAGGAGCATAAAAACTTAAACTGGAAGGGATTTTAATGATTATATCATCCAAGTCCTTCATTTTATAAAAGTTGACATTGAGCCATAAAAGAATAGAAAAATATGTATTAAATGCTTACCATGTATCAGATACTGTGCTAAGAACTGGAGATATTAATACAAGGTAGTCCCTACCGCTAGCATCTTACTTTCTGATAGAAAGATCACACATGTAGGTAAATTAGAACTAGGAAGAGACCCAAGAGGAGAATTGCTTTGCTCAGACACACAGGCAGCAAGTAGAAAGAAGAGATTTCACACCAAGCTATTGATTCTGTATCTTCCATATCAGAACTCTTTCCACTCACCTTCTGTAGTAAAGCTTCTTCTACAAAGAGTGTGGGCACAACCCCAATAAAATAGATTCTGCAACTGTGAATATGAATAGGCAATAAAGACTATCTTAATGCTCAAAACTGATCTCACTGTCTTTCTAAAAAATTATTATTATTCCTTTAAATGATAAGAGTTTGAAGAGTGAATTGATAATTTTCTGGGAATATCTAAGCAAAATATTTGGGAACAAAAAACCCTAACGAATATTGGGAAGAAAAAGGACCCCATGTAAAAAAGATACTTTTTGGCATATTCTTTTAAATCTTACTGAAATGTAATGGTTCGTTCAGATTACAGTTTAGTAGTGCCTGTCAAGGTGATGGATAGGAAAGCAAAGGAAAAGAAAGCATAGGTGTTAAAATTGAAAGAGACTTTAAAGACTTAAAGAAAACAAAGGTTTTGTTTTCTAGACTGGGAAACTGAGGCTAAGTAGTTTTTCCTAAGGTCACACATATAGCAGAGCTAAGAATCAAAGCCAGGTCCTTTTAACTAGTTCTAACACTCCACTCATTACACCAGATTCTCCTCTCTAGAAGGATGCAATTTTTCAAGAGCCTTATGGATTCTTTTAGGAAGAAGAGGGGAGAGGGGTGGCGCCCCTGGTAAGAAGACCTAGAAAGGGTTCTCTCCTTTTTAGCCAAGTTACAAAGACAGTTGGCCTCTGAGCCTGCATTATATACTTTGCTGAGCAAAATCTCTCACCCTTTTCCCTAGTGGAAAGCAGCAGGTCCAATGCAAGCTGGCCAGGCAGTTGCCTAGGGCAGCAAACTGTTTAGTGATTGTTTATTATGGGAGTGACTGTCTGTGAGGGGCTGACACTTTCCATTTTCCCTCAGGCACTAACAATCCTAGCTCAGCGGAAGTGGGGCCATGGTTTTAACCAGACGGGGTGAAAGGGTTGGAGTGGAAAATTAAAATAGGGTTCAGAGTTGTTGAGTTTTTTTTTTTAGTTTTGTTTTAATAAGCAAGAGGAAAAGAAAACTGTGCCTAATTCTGACACACCCAGAATGAGATATCTTTTCTGGCTCTAACTCCATTCCCACCCCTCCTCCAAGGCTTGAAGAGCCCCTGGGATAGGAATCATGACCCAGTCATCTTCCAAGCCCAATGACTACATGCAAGAGATGCAGCCACATGTTAACAGTTCTCCATTGCCCTGCCTGGACCCTAATCCCCTTCTCCCACTGCTCACTCTCCAATCCAAAATTATACTCTATGTTGTGGGCCTTTTAAAATAATTTATATCAGAGATTCTAACCTCTGCCTTGGTCCCCTTTAGATTCTGTGGACCCCTTCTCAGAATAAAGTTTTGTTGTGCAAAAAATAAAATACAAAGAATTGCAAAAGACATGGATTATATTGAATCACAGTTCGTGGACCCTAGGTTAAGAACCCCTGGTTTAGTTAGAGGCCACAGTATATTATAGCATATGTCTTTCAGTCAATCCTGGACAACTCTTAAAGAATGCAATATTGCAATTATATGTTAGAGCTTTTCTCTCTTCTTTTCCTGTATGATTTCATATAGTTCTATCCAAAATCCTAAGACCTCATCTTGTTTTCTTTGAATAGAATACAGGTTGGTTTGTTTTTTTGTTTTTTTAATGCTAAGAGACCTCAGATTTCATCTGGTTCAAGCAGATTTAGTTTTCTGATGTAGAATCAGACAAATCAATAAGCATTTATTAGGAACCTACTATGTGCCAGGCATTATGCTGTGTTAAGGATACCAAAAGAGTCAAAAAACAGTCCTTGCCCTCAAAAAGTTTATAATCTAATGGAGGAGACAACTTAAAAACAAAACAGTCAGGGGCCAGTATTACTAGATCAAAGAATATGTGTCAAGGAGTAAGGTGTAAGAAAACTTGAAAGGTAGGAGGGAGCTAGGTTATGAAAGGCATAAAATACCAAACAGAGAAGTATTTTGTATTTGATTTTCAATTCAATACAGAGCTAGGGAAGTTTATTTAATAGTTTGAAAGGCGGGACAAAGTGACATGATTGGACCTATGATTTACAAAAATCTCTTTAGTGGCTGAATGGAGGATGGATGGGAATGGAGAGAGTCTTGAGGCAGGCAAACCCACTAGCAGGCTATTGCATGCAACTAGGTGTGAAGTGATGAGGGCCTGCACTTGAGTGGTGGCAGCATCAACAAGCCAGGGGGGAGAGAAGGCCATGTATTGGAGAGATGTTACAAAGGTAAAATCAAGAGGCCTTGACAACAGATTGGTTGTGAGAAGTGACACTGAGGAATCAAAGATGGCATCTAGGTTATGAGCCTGTAGAACTGGGAAGATTAGTGTTGCCCTCTGCAGAAATAAGGAAGGTGGAAAGGAGGGAGTTATGGGGGAAATGAAACTCACAGTCATTAAGTGATGTGCCTAAGATCCCACACAAAGTATGTAAGAGAACCAAGACTAGAAACTAGACTCCCAGACTCATAGCCCAGAATTCTTCCCACTATGCTGCACTGCCTCTCATCTTACTGACTCTGTTATTCAGTATAGCTGAAGAGTATATTCAATTCCATTTTCCATTCATTTTTAAATAAGCATTTATTGAATACCTAATATGTGCCAGGAATTAAGGATAAAAAAAAAAAAGAAAAATGAAACTATCCCTGCCCTCAAAGAATTTACATCCTATTGGAGAAAACAACAGGTATACAGATAAATAAACATACCCCCCCCAAAAAAAAACCGAAAAGAAATTTCACAGGATGGGATATGGCAGTAGTAATTGGGAAGAACCAGATAGATCTTTTGCTGGAAGTACAATTTGAAATGATTTTTTTCCAATTTAATTTTTTATTGTTTTTGTTACATTAAAGTTCCTCTCTATATCTCCACCCCACCCCTCCCCATACTAGAGAAGGCATCATTTGACATATATATATATATATATATATATAATTTTATAGGAAGGAAGGAAGGGAGGGAGGGAGGAATATTTTAAGTGACAGAGGGTAGGAGAGAGTAATCCAAGGAATGAAAGCCTGTACAAAGTTATGAAGGTTGGAAGATGGAACACTGAGCTTAGGAAACAGGATCTGGGCCTCTATGGTTTTTAGAGTACACGATGAAGAAATGTTCAATAAGTCTGATAGTACACATTGTAAAGGACTTTAAATGCCTAACAGAGGAGTTTATGTTTTAACCTCAAGACAATAGGGAGCCATGTTTCTATTTGGTCATCCAACTGGAATTTATAAATACTTCTCCAGACCCTAAAGTAGGAGTAGGGGAAAAGGAATAATAAGAATACAAAGTAAAACTGAGTTTCTTATTTGAGAAAATAGTGTTACTGATCAGTAATATGTAAGGGAAAAAGCAGTTTTTCAGAATCCCAGAAATCACTTCTTTGACTCTATGCTCTATAATGCCAAAGAGAATTGTTAGTAAGTGTTAAAATATCCGAGGATTTTGGGTTTTTTTTGTTTTTTAAGTCAAAATGTGTGAGAAACACTCATATAGCACCAGCAAAGATGCTAACACAATTCATACTGTTAGAGAGGGAGGAAAATTTTTGCAATTTATTTTCTGAGTTGTAATATTTGTCTCTATCTCCTTTCTTCTCTCTTCCATGACAGTCTTCCATCCATCACCACCACCACCACCCCAAAATAGCCTTGCACAATATCAAGATATTCTCATGGCACATAGGCTCATACACGAATACTAACAGTAATATAGGTATAATCACTCACAAGGGTGTCAGGTACTAGAATTCACAGGTACTTTACAGCCACTAGCCCAGACCACTCAGTGACCTTTATTTTTAGGCTTTGCTGTGGGAAGGCAAATAGGTGAGGAAGAGATTTTGAGCCAAAGAGGACTGGAAAGAAGTAAGCAGAGGAGTATGGGAATATGCCAGTGGAAGGTAGAAAAAGTCAAACCAGCAAAGAGAATAGTAGCATTATGGGGTCTGTGCAAAGAAATCTGGAAGTTAGGGTGGTCTGGTTGTTGTCCTTTGATGTGACCAAGATGTGGGACCTTAAACTTTACCACTTTATTGCTTTGAGCCTCAGTTTCTTAATCTGCAAAAGGAAAGAAATGGACAAGATTTCTAAAGCCTCTTCCGGATCTAAAAATCTGTAAGTAGAAGAGCAGGCTTCAAATGGAGGCTAGTGGGGGGAAAGGGTGGATGATACCATCAGCCAAGAAAGAAAATTTGAGCATTATGAGAACCTTGGGAGAAGGAGAGACTAAAAAGTTGAACGAGAGGAGAAGAGATAGTGGCAGTCTATGGAATTTCCTGTTCTGATATAACCACCACCATCTATACTAGGACATACCAAAATGCTAGCAATGGTTTCATTCATCTCAGGTAAAATAGAATCTAAACTGTCCCAAGACAATCTGATGCAGTGGAAATTTCTATTCATGGTGGGTTTAGAGCAGTGGTTCCAAAACATTTTTGGCCTACCACCCCCTTTCCAGAAAAAATATTACTTAGCCGCTGGAAATTTATTTTTTTTATTTTAATAGCAATTAATAGGAAAGATAAATGCACCTGTGGCCATCACCGCCCACTGGGTCGCTGCAGCACCCACCAAGGGGCAGTAGCGCCCACTTTGGGAATCACTGTTTAGAGGAAGACGATCTAGATTCAAATCCTAAGAACTGTGTACCTTCCTCAAATCATTTCCCACCCTCTATGTTTCTGTTTCCTCATCAGTAAAATAGAAGAGTGGGTATTAAAATATTTCTAAGATCCCCTGTAAATTCTATGACTGATAATACATCTTTAATTCCTGAGGACCTTATTTATATGTGGTGTTAATAATCCAATTCTTGAAATATAACTGAGAAAAAGGCAGCAAAAAGGGAGTGATGATAATAATAATAATGATATTAATGTGTTGAACAAATGGCTATCATGCAGATCTGTTTGTAGAAACACAGAAGATAGTACTATGTTGATAGTACTATATTTTTTAAAAGTAGGAAATATGAGGCAACTAGGTAACACAGTAAATACAGTGCCTGGCCTAGAGTTGGGAGGATCTGAGTTCATATGTGGCCTCAGATACTTCCTAGCTGTGTAACCCTATTTCCTAGCCCTTACTACTCTTCTGTTTTACCACCAATATATAGTTTTGATTCTAAGATGGAAAGTAAGGTTTTAAAAAAAGAATGTGTTAATGCAGAGGGGTAATTCAGGAATTCTGGGTTTGATTCATGATTTTATCATTAATAATGGTGAAACCACTTTCTTCTTTTTTTTTTTAAACCCTTAACTTCTGTGTATTGGCTCCTTGGTGGAAGATTGGTAAGGGTGGGCAATGGGGATCAAGTGACTTGCCCAGGGTCACACAGCTGGGAAGTGTCTGAGGCCGGGTTTGAACCTAGGACCTCCTGTCTCTAGGCATGACTCTCAATCCACTGAGCTACCCAGCTGCCCCTTACTTTCTTCTTTCAGTTATCCCACCCATATGTACAGTGGAAAAGTGTTTACACTAATCCCCAGTTGTTAGAGAGGGTCTTTTATATGTTACACTACAGGACAATCTGTTACTTAAGATTTTGCCATTTTAGGATGATAATTGGGTTCCTTCTAGCTCTTCACAATTAACATGGTAGTCTTAAGGCACAGAATTACCACTGGACATCAATCTGGTCGGTATTCCTTTATTTGGCCATTATCCTCTGCACACAACATAGATTATGAGATATAATTTAAGGATAATGATTATGATAAAATTATTTAAATGTGTATGATTCATATATTAAATATAAAACAATAATGAGACTTCTCCAAGATTTATTTCATTCTTAATTCCTTTGAAAAATATAAAAGCAAAATGATGATGATGATGATGATGATGATGATGATGGTGGTGGTGGTGGTGGTGGTGGTGGTGGTGGTAGTAAAAATAATTGTAACAGCTTATATTTCTATAGTGCTTTAAGGTTACCAAAGCCCTCTAAATATATTATCTCATTTCCTTCCAATTTTAGAGCCACAGCAACAGAAGAACAGAAAGATGAAATAATTTTATTTTGGTCACAAATTTAGTGCCTGATCTGTGATGTCTTATGCTATGTTTTAGCCATCTCAGTTTTTGATAAGGGGTTGAACTCGTATATCAGGCTGCTGAAAGAATATAGGAATAAGAACATGTTGACCCCAGCCCCCTTCCTCCACCAAAAACAAAACAAAAACAAAACAGTTCCTACAATTGCAAATATGGGATATTGGCTGACAGCGGGCAAAATTGTTTAGAAGCCAGGCTGGGAAAAGGGTGAGAAACATGGAATCTTGAACAAATGGACTGCCCTCTAGTGGAACATGTAGAAGACCCACTCCACCAACCCAAGATTAATGTGGACCTTTTCCCTAATGTATGAAGGTGGGATAACAGAAAGAAGAAAATAATTTAACCATGATCAATAACAAAGTCATGAATTGAACTCAGAATCCCTGAATCAGCCTTTCCCACTATCTCTTGCTCTTTTTACACAGAACTATCAAAACTTTCTTGACCTTAATTTTTTTAGCTTTTCTTATAAAATTAAATCTTATTTTCAACTGTCTATCACCCAGAAATTGCAAATAACTAACACTTCTATGTATTTTCACCTTTTTTCATTTAAGAATGTATCAGTAATTTTTCATATCTTTGACATTTCCTCAAAACACCTCCAAAAGAAACCCCTCTCTTGAAACAAAGAAAAACGAACAAAATAAAACTAATTAGTGACCATGTTTGACAACATGTGCTTCATTCTGTGCCACTTCTATCACGAGAGGAGAAAGCCACATTTCATCATCTAGAGTCAAGATTTGTCACATTTATATTTCCATAGTACAATAGATAATTCCTGTTAATGATGATGCTCTGGAAAAACTATAAGATCCCAAGGGAGCTTCTGAATCATCTAAGAAAAGTTAAAATAGACTCAGACAAGTCTCACTGAGCTACCCCTACCACTCAACAAGGATTTATTAAACACTTCCTATGTGCTAGGTACCATGCTAGACATTGGGGATATAAAGACAAAAATGAAACTATTTCTGCTCTCAAAGAGTATACATTCCATCACCATGCATGTAGTTAAGCATACAGAGAATAATTATAAAATAAATTCATGGTATTTAAAGGAGAACACTCGCATTTGAGATCACAGAAGGCTTCATGTAGATGATTCATCTTGATCTGATGTTTGAAAGAAACTAAAGATTCAGAGAGACAGGTGAGGAGGGAGAGCATTTTGAGCATGGAAAAAGATGAGTTGCAAAGACGTGGATCCAGGAGATGGAGTGTCTTGTGTGAGGAAGAGAGCAAGAAGGCCAGCTTGGCTGGACCATAAAGTGCAGGAAGGTGAATAATGTATAATGAGTTGGAAAAAGTAGATTGGAAACCATTACAGCATTCCCCAACCATTCTGATAATAGCAGACTTCACTAAATAGGAGAACTCCTTTATATGCCAGCCAGTGGAGTCTTGAAATATAAACTCTCTACTGTGAAGGAGTGTGAAGTAAGTTAATAATCATGAATATAGAAAATGTGCAAGGACACTAAAAAAATAAAACAATTAAAATGACCATTGTTTGCAAGATATGTATATACATACATACATACATATATATGAGATGCTACCTATGTAAAATATTTTTATATTTTATTGGATTAAAAAAATCATAGCTATTTTCTTCCTCTACCTCCAGACTGACTTGTGACAAAGAAAAACAATTAAATACAAGTATCTAACACAGAATCTGTGGATCATGATGTTTATAATACTCTGTTCTACTATTTCCCCACCTCTCTGCCATGAGAGAGGAAATATATTTTATACTTTCTCCAGGATATTTATTGATTGAATCCGTACATATGAATATTAAGACATATGTTAATTGGTATATGAATATTTACATATACAAGAAAAATAATAGCTAGAATTTAAAAATAGCACTTTAAAGTTTTTCAAATATTTTAAGTATGTTTTCTCCTTTGACCTTCTTAATAATCTGATTAAGTAAATCCTGTTGTATTGAGGCTGTGAGAGGTTAAGTGACTTACCCAGGGTTACACCGTTGGTCAATATCTGGGGCAAAATTCAAAGTCCAGTCTTTCTGTCTCCAGCTCCAACACTCTATGCCATCTATATGCTATCTGTATGTATGTATGCATCTACATATAATATACATATATCTAAACATATTTCTTTTAGCTTTAAATCTAGGAACATATGAAGGATTATGCTTTTTCAATCTGCTGTGTGATATAATGAAAAGTGTTGGATCTGGCTTTGTTTCTATTTACTTAGCTGTGAACATTTTCCCCTTCCCTCAATCCCCAGTTAGACTTTGACCTCTGTGAGGGAAGGGACTGTCTTACTTTTGCATTCATATCTACAGTGCCTAGAACAATGCTTAACACATCAGAGGTTTGCTGAATGTTTGATTTACCTGAATTAGGTTCTTCCAGCTCTGTCATTCACAGGGGCAGCTAGATGGCACAGTAGATCTAGCATAGGACCTGGAAACAGGGAAGACCTGAGTTCAAATCCAACAATCAGACACTTGCTAGTTCTGTGACCCTGGACAAGTTTGCCTCCATTCCTTCATCTTTCAAATGAGCCGGAGAAGGAAATGGCAAACCACTCCAGCATCTTTGCCAAGAAAAGCCCAAATTGGATCATGAAGAGTCAGATATGACTGAAAAGCGCTTGAACAAAATCTGCCACTCACTGTATGTATTATCTTGGATAATTCACATTCACTTCACATGGAAACTAGTCATTTTCTTCATCTTTGAAATAAAAGGCTAGGATTTGATGAGCTCCCAGATCACTTCCAGCTCTAAATGCTGTGCTGATCATATATTTTCTCCATCAATATACCTTGAAAAATCAAACCTGCTTAGCAGAAGAGAATTTGTGGTTTTGGCCAGGACCCTTTCTCTAGTCCCTTTACTTCTGTGGCCCTAAGGGACATAGCCACTTCTTCTGAGGGCCAAATGATTCCTCAGGACAAGGGAAATGTGCAGTCTTCAGTCATGTTTGACTAGAGAAACTTGGTGCCTTTCTTGTTCTTTAAAACATGTGGCAACCTGTTCCTAATGGGAACCCACAGCTGGAGCTTGCTCCAGGCATCTTGCAGGTTTGGCTTAGCCTTGCCGCATGCTTCCTTCTTCCCACCCTCCTCAGGCAGCCATTCTACCTCACTCTGCTCTGACCTGTAACCTCTCTTGGCTTGTCTGGTCTTGGGATTCCTCACGACAGGAACTGCCAGTTGTAGTAAATTATATGGTGGATTGATGAGGTGACTGTTAATCCTTCTGAGGATTAGGAAGAGACCACCAAACCTGTTTTCATGGCTTAGTAAATCATCTATGATGGGAGGACCCAGTAGGAAAATGTACCCAGTAGCACATTTCTACTGAACTGAACCAGCTAGTTCCAAGCAGAGTGGGACCCACTAGTGTTGGCTTTACCTGGCTACTTGGCTCTACTCCCATACAGAAGAATGGAGCAGTCTTCGAGAACTTCCACTAAAATCTCCTTGCTTGGTTTGAACCCCTTTAATAATCAGATGGTGACCCCATTGGCTCATCCTGACTTGTACAGAGTTTTTATTTTTAAAAAAGGGTACCCCCCACACCCAGACGATACCCCAACTCCCTTCCAATAGCCCTCAAAGATAAAATGAAGTGGTTTCACTGGTCTTTATTCAGCAGCTTTTTCTCATAGAGCTATTAAGAGACGATAGAGTTATTTAGGCTGATAGGTTTTTCAGCCCCTTCCATCTTCCACCTGCTGCCTGGAAAGAGTATGCTTTATTGGAAATTTCTGGCCTGGATACCTGGGAGAAGCAGTTGGGATTGGCATTGGGAGAGAGAGACTAATCTTTTATCCTGCAGCTGGAGGGAAAAAAATCTTTTTTTTCCCAGTATTTGTAGCAATGTTTTGATATTTTTGTCTCCACACAGTAAATTGTAAACTTGGTGGGACACTGAGGTAAGAGCAAAGTTGAGAGATTCTAATCTTTCCCAGGGTAGCTCTAAATCTACGATTTTATCATGATTCTACTATCTTCAATTTCTTCAGTTATTTCCCTAAAATTATACTAGTTCAAAGAATTTTTATCTCTGTTGTAGTGCAAATAGGGTGCATGTCAGCCCTGCAAAGCCTTGCACTATACTGTGTGTGGGAAACAACATGTCCACCAATAAATCAACATGAAATATAAGCATAGTGAATACAAAGTAATTTGGAGTGGGGTGAGAAAGCTGAAACAACTGGTGGAATCAGTGAAGGCTTCTTGGGGGAGGTTGCCCTTGAGAAGAGTCTTGTATGGAGCTATAGATTCCAAGAGGTAGACATGGGCACCAACCTATACTAAAGCACAGAGATGGAAGATAATGGGATAATGGCTTCAAACCAGCAGGTAGATTGATTTGACTGGAACATAGTATGTGTAAGAGTAAGCTATTTTATAAATAAAAAATAAAATAAAGTAATATTTTTTAAAAATAGGTTCAAGATGGAGGGTAAGGGGCTCAGGTGCCAGAATGAGGCAGTTAGGTGACACAGTGAATAGCACATTGGCCCTGGATTTAAAATCTTTCCCCAGACACTACTAGCTGTGGGACCTTGGACAAATAATTTAACCTCCATTTCAGTTTCTTCTACTATAAAATGTAAAACCTACCTCCCGAGGTTGGTGCGAGGATCACATGAGATGTAGTAGTGCCCTTTTCTCTGCAGTTTTGATTTCCAAGGTTTTCGGTATCTATGGGCAGAGTGGGGCAAAGGTCTCTTCTCTTTGCACTGAAGGTTTGTCCACAGGAGTGGTCTGCCCGCTTGGAGTGTTACTTTTAGTTTTGTGGGGATGGAGAAAGGCTGCAGTGCTCCAAGCCAAGGAGCAAGAGTGGGAAAAGTACAGTACTATACAACAAAGTGAACATAGCTATTAAAAGTTAAATGGAAAACCATCTGTATAAGGTTGGGTACTATCCATGGTTTCAGGCATTCAGTGGAAGTCTTGAAATATATCCCCCATAGAGAAGGGGTTGGGAATTATTATATAGTACTGTATTAACAAAGTATGTTATACTTTACTAATATTATAATTAATGTAGATAATATCTTACTATATGTCTAATTTATTAATTAAACTTTATTATACATATGTATGTACAAGAAAACTGTGTTACATATGGGGTCAGCAGGTATTCACTTATATCTGTGTTTTATCTATCCACAGTAGATCTTGGAATGTACCCTCTGCAGATGCAGGAGTCTTACTGTATGCATAAAGATCTTAGCACAGTTTCTGGCACATGACATAAATGTTAGATATTATTACCATTGTACAGAGGGGCTTATGTTTTATGCTAGAAGCAATAGGAAACCCCTGTAGCTTAAAAATTATTTTTTTTACCAATTACATGTAATAACAAATTTCCACACAAGTTTTCCGATGTTATATGATCTAAATTGTCTCCTTCCCTCCCTGTCCCAAAACTGGCAAGCAGTTCGATCTGGGTTATATTTATATTATCATGCAAAGCATATTTCCATATTGTTCATTTTTGTAAGTAAATAATTTTGTAATTAAATCTGTAAGTAAATAATCATACCAAACAGAAAACCCAAATAAATTTAAGGGAAAAATCATATGCTTTCATCTGCATTCCAACTCCAACAGTTCTTTCTCTAGAAGTGGATAGCATCCTTTGTCATAAGTCCCTCAGAATAGTCCTGGATCATTGTATTGCTGAGAGTAGCTAAATCTATCACAGCTGATCATTCCACAATATTGCTGTGACTGTGTACAATGTTCTCCTGTTCTTTGCATCAGTTCATGTAGGTCTTTCCAGTTTTTTCTGAAATTGTCCTTTTCACCATTCCTTATAACACAATAGTGTTCCATCACCATCATATCTGCTGAAGCTTTTTGAACAGGTCAGACCTGTGTTTTAAGAACATCGATTTGGCAGTTGCCAAAAAATAGATTAGAGAGGCGAGAGAGAGAAAAGACTGAGTATAGATAAATCAATTAGGAGGCTATTACTATAGTTTAGGTAAGAGATGATGAACTAAGATGGGGTTTATATGAATGGAATAAATAGTATGGACATGAAATGTAAAGTAAAGGAAGAATCAGTAAATCTTTGTTACTATACCTCCAAATATTCTTCATATCATATATCCAATCATCTTTCCTCCTCTCTTTTCATGTTTTACCTTCTACTCCTCCTAGCTCAATAAAAAGTTAATAAAAGAAAAGGCAGACATAGATAGACCAAAGTATTAACAACTCTGTTAGGATTACTGTAGCAGTACCATCTTTTCTTTCACCTCCAGAAAGCCTCTTGGTTATTCTTTCACTCAATAGAGTTTGTTTAAAACTTTGTTTGGGGCAGTTTTCAGATAAAGAAATCAAAACTATCAATAAGCACATGAAAAAGTGTTCTAAATCTCTTATAATTAGAGAAATGCAAATCAAAACAACTCTGAGGTACCACCTCACACCTAGCAGATTGACTAATATGACAGCAAAGTAAAGTGATAAATGTTGGAGGGGATGTGACAAAGTTGGGACATTAATGCATTGCTAGTAGAGTTGTGAATTGATTCAACCATTCTAGAAGGCAATTTGGAATTATCCACAAAGGACTTTAAAAGACTGCCTGCCCTTTGACCCAGCCATGCCACTGTTGGGTTTGTACCCCCAAAGAGATAATAGGGAAAAAGACTTGTACAAAAATATTTATAGCCATGCTCTTTGTGGTGGCAAAAAAATTGGAAAACAAGGGGGTGTCCATCGATTGGGTAATGGCCGAACAAATTGTGGTATCTGATGGTGATGGAATACTATTGTGCTAAAGGGAATAATGAACTGGAGGAATTCCATGTGAACTGGAAAGACCTCCAAGAACTGATGCAGAGGGAAAGGAGCAGAACCAGGAGGACTTTATACACAGAGATGATATATTGTGGCACAATCGAATGTAACGGACTTTTCTACTAGTAGCAATGCAGTGACCCAGGACAACTCAGAGAAATTTATGAGAAAGAACACTATCCACATGCAGAGAAAGAGCTGTGGGAGTAGAAACACAGAAGGAAGACATTTCCTTGATCACATGGTTCGATGGGAATATGATTGGGGATATAGACTCTAAATGATCACTCTATTTCAAATATTAATAATATGGAAATGGGCCTTGACCAATGATACCTGTAAAACCCAGTGGAATTGTTTGTTGGCTAAGGGAGTGGGGAAGAAAGAGGGGAGGGAAAAATATGAATCATGTAACCATGGAAAAATATTCTAAATAAAATTAATTAATTAATTTTTTAAAACTTGGTTGGCCTATTGTTCTAGTTGTTTGATTTGTTTCTCTTTTTAAAAAAGTCAATCCCTAAATATAGTATAGTCCTTAAAATGCCAAGAGAACATTTCTACCATTTTAAAAAAGAATTTTTTTCCCACTCTAATTAAATTTGTCTCCTTGATCCAATCTCCACTGCCCATTGTGGACAATGCGATGTCTTAGATGTTGAGTCCATCTCTGGAATGGAGGCTGATGAAAGTTGGTGTCATGTACTTCACCATCTCTGTGTATAAGGAAGAGAGTTTGCTGGATCTGAATAGCTGTTCAATGTGCAGAGAGGCAAATATTACTAAAACATGTAGATATTCCAGGCTTACACAAATTTCAAAAACTATGAAATACATACACATTTGTTGTTCAGTCATTTTTCAGGCATGTCCAACTTTTTCGTGACCCCATTTAGGGTTTTCTTAGCAGACACTGGAGCAGTTTACCATTTTCTTCCCCAGCTCATTTTATAGATGAATAAACTGAGGCAAACAAGATTAAGTGACTTGCTCAGGGTCACACAGCGAGTCAGTATCTGAGGCCAGATTTGAACTCAAGAATATGAGTCTTCCTAACTCCAGGCTCAGTACTCTGTCCACTTAGTGGCCTCTTACATGCATATCATTAGCCTGCAGCTTGGTATTTTCTTTTTCCACAGTTAACACTACTCCCTTCTTCTTCAAAGGATTGCTGATTCACCAAGCCATAATGTATCTGGTCCAATCTGTACCTGATGAAGATACCTCTGTACAATACCCTGAGCAAAGGGCCCTGCTGTCTTGTCGTGAAGGAAACTTTAGGTTCCATTGTAAGATAGCTTTTACTACATTGAACGAATTCTCTGCGATTTCCACCTAGTGTTCCATATTCTGGGGTCAAATAAATCATGTCCAATCCCTCTTCTATATGAGTGCCCTTTACATAAATGACAAGTATTTTGTCTCCCCCACTTAGGATCTTCTCTAGGCCAAACATCCCTGGACTTTGACCATCATGGCCACCCTCTAGAGTATATCTTGCTTGCATGTCATCTCAACCTTCTCTTCCTATTTCCCCATTTTGGAAGGCATTTATAGATATTCACCTACCAACCCAGAGCCTCGGAGAAAGGAAACTGAGAGAAATATGGAGAAACACAAGAGCAGGGGCCAATTTTAAGAAAACATAATTTGTGGAAATTTGGAACAGAACAAATAAAGGGATGATTATATGAAAATAAAGAAAACTTCTTGATCTTACAAAAGGTCCCTTTATATAATAAACTTCTTCAGTGTACTTACATGTGGTTTGTAGATCATTAACTACTTGACAGAAAGGCTAGAGGCCTAAAATAAAAACTTTAAAAACTTAAAGGTTAGACACCACTGCCAACTGAAGATTAATCCAAAATTGAAGAGAAATCTCTGAAATGATAATGCATGCCAATGGGAAAAGAAAAAAAGATTCCACAAGCCAAAATTTGATTTGCATTCATCTTGTTTCTGGAATAAATCTAATTCAGAGAAAGAAAAATGTTAGACATTACTGTTATTTAGTAATTTCAATTGTGTCTGACTTCATGAGACTCCATTTGGGATTTTCTAGGCAAGAATACCAGAATGGTTCACCATTTCCTTCTCCCGATCATTTTATTGATGAGGAAACTGAGGCACATGGGGTTAAGTGACTTGCCCAGGATCACATAACAGTCCAAGGCTGGATTTGACTCTTCTTGACTCTAGATCTGGCTTTCTATTCACTGTGCCACTTAGTTGTCCTTAGGTTATTATTATTTCCGCCCTAATTCTAGATTTGTGTCTGTTTTATCAAAACCTAAAATTACATCCAATTTTGATTGATGATTCACATTTAACTTAAGATCCATCCCATCTACTCTGTGTGTGTGTGTGTGTGTGTGTGTAGTTCAAAAAACTTGTTACTTAGCCTTTCCTTTTCCATCGTTTACTTGCGAAGCTGATTTTCTTAAAGCCAAGCATAAAGCTTATAACTTTTATAAATTTATAACGTTTATAACGTTTAAATTCTTTATCTGGACCTCCTTATTCCTTTCAGGCTGTGCTCCTTTTCATGAACAAGGAAGTGGCCATGGGTTCAATTCCCTTGATCCTAGTGACAGGGAAGTACCATCACCAAGATTTTGGACTCTAACATCCTTTTGCCACATTGGTACTGCAAGGGCATGCCACCTTACTGCAGTCAAGTGACGTCAGAGAT
>NC_058130.1:664176428-664206318 GCF_016433145.1 Gracilinanus agilis
CTTTCTTCCTTCCTTCCTTCCTTCCTTCCTTCCTTCCTTCCTTTCTTCCTTTCTTCCTTTCTTTCTTTCTTTCTTTCTTCCTTTCTTCCTTCCTTCCTTCCTTCCTTCCTTCCTTTCTTTCTTTCTTTGAACCAATACTAAGTTATCACTTCTAAATCAGAAGAGCAGTAAGAGCTATATGATTGGGTTTAAGTTACCAACCCAGAGTCACATAGCTAGATGGTATCTGAGTCTATATTTGAGCCTAGGACCTCCCCATCTCTGCGTCTATTTCTCTATTCACTAAGCCACCTAACTGTCCTATGTGAGATTCTTTCTTATCTATTCCATGTTATTCCTTTGACTCTTGCTTGAGATAAGAGGGGAATTTATTCTAAAACTATAATTTCAAAGCAAACTATTTTTCATCCTTTGAATTTGGGCATATTTTCCTCGTCCAACAACTTTGGAGCCTGAAAAATGATATGGCAACATTACAATCACTACAAGTTTTTTACTGGCCACTCTCTCCTATGGTTTAGAGAAATTGTGTAAGGCAACTAGGAGGTATACACTCAAGAGAACACTAAACTTCGATTTGATTTATGTCTCAAATATTTACTAGCTGTGTGAACCTAGGAAAATCATCTAGCCTCTCTCAGACTTAGTTTCTTCATCAGCAAAATGGGAGTAAATAATAGCACCTATTTCCCAAGGTTGTCAAGACCATCAAATGACGTAATATTTGAAAAAAGTTTTACCATCCCCAAAGTGCTATATAAATGCTGGTTCTCATTATTATTCATCTTTTTACCCTTCAAACTATAGTGGTAGGGAGTTAGATATATATTTTATAGGCTAACCTATAGCTCTTTGAGAACAGGATCTAATTCTTGAAATCTTCTTACATATAATGACTTGCAAGTGGCCAATAAATGATGTTCAATAAATGTTGCTTGTTAGTCCTTTGAATTGATAGTAAAGGCTAAACATTTTTACAGGTTAGCAGAGATATCCCAGCATCTGCTTCTCTGGAGGTTGTAAAAAGAGGCTAGAGTCTTGTCTGTATACTGCTTTATAGTTCTTGTATAGTAATTACATATTTATGTATCTCCGTTAATAGACTGTGAATTCCATGAGGAGAAGGACTATGTCACAATTATCAGTCTCTCCTGGTGCCTTACATGTTTTACATAGAGTAGGCGCTTTATAAATGATTCCTGTTGAATTTTCCAGGATTGGTTGAGTGTGTACATCCTTAAAGAGAAAGCAAATGTGGCATAGCAGAAAGTGTGTTAAACATTTAGTAAGCCAATCAATATTTATTAAATGCCTACTGTGTGTCTAGTATTGCCAGGTACTGTGCTATGCACTGGGGAATATAAAGAAAATAGCTGAGAGAACTGGGTTTGAATCCTGCTCTTGTTATTTTCTCACTAAAAAACTGTGTACAAGGCACCATCTTTTTTGTTGCTCAATTTCCTTATCTTCAAAATGGAGGATTAATTTCACTATCCTAGTAAGGAGCATCCACCCTAAACTCCAAGTTCCAGATTTATATAGACTGGACCCAATATTTTGGGGCTACATCTCCAAGTCGCATTTCTTTTATTTATTTTGCCCTAATCTACCCCAAGTTTAGGCAGGTAGATAGTACAGTAGATAGAGTACCAGGCCTGTAGTCAGAAAAACTCCTCCTCCTGAATTCAAATTTGGCTTCCGACATTTACTAGCTATGTAATTCTGGAAAAGCCACTTAACTCTGCCTCGTTTTCCTCATCTGTAAAACGAACAGGAGAAAGAAATGGCAAACTACTCCAGTATCTTAGCCAAATGGGGTCACCAAAAGCCAAACATACCTGAAGAACAACAATAACAAAATCCAAGTTTCCTCTGGGAATCTCAAAATGTAACCTGCATTTAACCTTTTACAGATATAATTAAAGGGGGCCCAGGACCTCTGCAAGCATTCACAGAAACAATGCATATCAAGTATACTAGAGCTTTTCTTTTATTCCACCAAGAGAATGCAAAAAAAAAAAAAAAAACCCAAAGGAGTCATGGAAGTCCATTAAAAAAATCAATGTAATTCTTCTCCCTCTCTAGTAAATCTTACTTTCTCATCAGGAATATGTTCTGTCTTCCAGATTCATAGTTCTACTCAGTGATTTGAATCCCTTTTCACATAGCAGATGAACTTGGGGTTGCAAAATGCAACACATCACCTTCCTAGTGGACCCTACCTATATTCCAGGGACCTAGAGAAGTTTCTGGAAATACTCTACTATTCGAGGGGTTTTGACACCTCTTCAGATGGAAATAAGCTTGGGGCTGCGAGAGAAGCAACCTCCTTCCAATTTGGACTTGGACTGTCTGAATGACTTATAATAAGGCAGATGTCAAAGTACAAATCTGGGTGGTTACTCCATCTGGTCTTGGTTCATGGAGCTTCTCAGACTCCAGAGCTATGTGCTTGATTTTCTCTGCAGGAAGAACTCTTTCTTCTGTCCAGAAGCTGAGATTCTAGAACTCTTCCAGGAAGTCCCCTTCCTCCCTGTAGGAAATGGTGCCATGTGGCTCTATCCTTTCTTAGATGGTCCCATCATTGAATGGCTCTTCCATCAAAGAGGTACCATGGGCACATGTAACTGCTACCTGCTTCTGCCCCAGACTTTCCCTGGCTGCCAATATATAGGCATTGCTCTCCTTCAAGGGCCCTTTCCCCTTTCTCTCCCTCTTCCCCTCCCCTCCATCTCCTATGTTTCAGTGACCTCTTAGCTCCACTACAGTTCTCATGTATGTGCTCAATTCTCACAGGATCTTCCTTAAGGGCTGAAATAGCTTTGGGGATAATTTTTTACAGACTCCATATAAAAATTTACCTCCAATCCACAATAGGGAAAGAGAATGAATAAGCAAGGTACTGTGCTAGTGTCACACTGCTAGTAAGTGTCCAAGGCTAGATTTGAACACAGGTCTTCCCCACTCTAGATGCAGCAGTGCTCTATCCACTATACTATTTAGCTGCCTCTGGTTAGGTTGAACCCATCAAGTCAACTCCAAATTCAAAGAATTTTTAATTTGTTCTCAATTAAGTATAAATAAGCTCAGCCCGGGGAGGTCTCTCAGACCCTCCTCTTCCATAGAGAGATACAGTCAAAGTCTCAAGCAAAGATGTACTTCCTTTTAACCTCAGTAAGTCAATTTGACTCACTCAACAAATCCTTAGATGTAGGAAAAACAAACTCTAGGTAATTGTTTATTATCATTGATCAAGTCCAAAAGATAAACTCTAGATTTCTTCAACTTAGGTGGCACAGTAGATAGCATTCTAGTCCTGCAGTCAAAACACCTGAGTTGAGATCTAGTCTCAGATACTTCTTAACAAGTGTGACATTGAGAAATTGCAGAGTGGAATTCCAGTTGCAAGAGAGTGCGTCAAGCTTCAGCTGAGAATTCCAGGCTCAACCCCCCCCCCAAAAAAAAAAACTCTGGGTGAGAGGGCAGTTTAAGGCAGTGAGGGGCAGTTGATTCCTGGGGGTTGAAGTGAGCAGGTCACTCTGTTTGCTGATCCCAGATCTTGGGGCTCTTGAGAGCTGCCAACCTGCTTTAGCTAGACTAGACCTTCAATTAACCTCACTATTACCTCAAATTAGTTATTTAGACCATAGGCAAAGATGATCTATTAGGTTAGAGAGCTAAATAGCTGACCAAGATACCTTTCCCCTCTAGAGGGAGGGGCTGCTTGGACCTAACAGTTTAGGGCTTCCCTGACCTTATTTTATTCTTGTTAAATCTCCTTTCTTCACTTCCTCACATCTCATTAAATCCTTCATCTTTTGGGAGCTGTGTCTGGTTATTATTTAGGGAAATACTTACACCTTCCCAAGCTGAGTTCCTCCTGCCTTGTGCCCCCAAAGCCTGGCCCTTCCTCTGTCCCTGAAAGCTTCAGACATCAAGCTTTTACTAATTTCTCCTTACTCAAACCTGTGGGGAAATAGTTTAGAGAAAGTTAACATCCCTAGAAGTATTCTCTTTCATAGTTTCCTGACTGAGTCCAGAAGATAACAGTTCAACCTCCATTTGTAGCTATTTCCTAACTGCTTGGTGGGAGGGGGGAAGTAAAGGAGTGCTCCCTAGATTGTGCCCTTCCCTTTTCACTCAAGCCTGCTGAGAGCCTGTATGTGTGCTCTCCATATACTAAGGGACAGCTAAGTCCTGATTGATACAGACCACTGGCATTTTACAGCTTCCTACGAATATCACTGTTAAAACCAATATAACAGCAAGTCACTTAACTTCTATTTACCTCTATTTCCTCTAAAATCATTCTTTTCCTACCTGGATTCTTGTTTTGCACTTCTCTTTCTGCCACTCTCTTGGGTGTGAACTTGGGCAGGTGAATTAATCTATCTAGACCTTAATTTCTTTATTTATAAATTAATGGTGCTAGACTGGACAATCTGCTAGGTTCCTATCCGTTTTAATATGTTATTGTTGTTCAAACACTTCAGTCACCTTTGAGTCTTCCTGACCACATATGGAGTTGTTGGGTTTTTTTTTTTGGGGGGGGGAGTGGCAAAAATACTAGAGTGATTTATCATTTCCTTCTCTAGTTCATTTTACAGATCAGAAAATGGAGACAAACAGGGTTAAAGTAACTTGCTCAGGATCACACAGCTAGTCAGTGTCTGAGGCCAGATTTGAACCCAGATCATCCTGATTCTAAGACTTGCGCCATTTCCACTGTATTACCTAGCTACTGTGATATTAGAAATTTGGGAGTCCTTGAACTTAATATTGAGATCCATGATATAAACTTCCTGTGGACGTTTTGGGGACTTGTAAACTACATTTCCCATGATTCCTCTTACGTAATACAGGTGGGCAGCAAGTGTGATTATATAGACAGAGGTATAAAGACTCAGAACTTGATTGGGATGCTCTTTTTCCTATGAAGCAGCCAGGGGGGAAGCATGATGGGGCATTTGAATTAGATCTTAGCAGGCATGTGGTTTTTTGAATTATTAATATAGATTACAATAAAACCATAATATCTTTAAATATATCCTTCTATATCGATTTTATTTGTTGCACTACTCTTCTTATAATATATGCAGTTAATCCCTTCTATTCTTCCTCATTTCCACCTTCAGCACTATTTCTTCTCCAGGTTTCTACTCATCACTAACTTGTCCTTTCTAACTTACATGTTCATCACACAATTCAGGGAGTAGTGGTTAGAAGTCAGAAAAAAGCAGATATCCAGGGAACCATGTTTTGAGGAATATGCGCTACACTGGGATAATGAGAACAGGGAAAGTTAGAAAGAAGCATTATGAAAGATGTAAGACTTTATTCATTCGAACTGTGTTATTCCTAGAAGAAAAACTCATTAAGAAATTTAGGTTAGGGGGGCAGCTGGGTAGCTCAGTGGATTGAGAGTCAGGCTTAGAGATGGGAGGTCCTAGGTTCAAATCCAACCTCAGACACTTCCCAGCTTTGTGATCCTAGGCAAGTCACTTGACCCCCATTGCCCACCCTTACCACTCTTTCACCTAGGAGTCAATACACAGAAGTTAAGGGTTTAAAAAAAAAGAAAAAAAAAGAAATTTAGGTTAAAAAATTTTTTTTGGAATTAAGAGCCCTTGGATATAGTAATATTCCTAAAATATTTTATTGTCTTTATGAACAATTAGTGCTATTGTCAAAATTTCATCATCTTTGAATAAAATATAAATATGTTATACAGTCAGTATCATGATCCTGACATTATACTCTATGTGAACTGGATGATGTGTTCTAAGTATCTACTCTAAGTATACTGTATATGAGCTAATGCTCAACCAGATCATACTTACTCCCTTTTCCTCTTAAAAGATGCACCATTGATGCTTTGCTTTTTTTTTAAAACACCAATCACTACCTTAAATTTGTCCTTATTTAATTTCTGTAGGTTTTAGTGAGTTCTTTGGTTCTCTATTGACTTTATATCACTTTCACTTCAGTTTACAGTCCTGTACTTTCCATTGAATCTTTTATTGTACCAACAACAAAGACAGTGAAGCAAAAAATGGCCAGAGTAGTGAAGAGATTGATAAGTTTGAGACATTTGTTATTGTTGTTGTTCACAGTCCCTAGTTTCTTTGCCAGAGGATAGAAGTATGTTTCATTCTAAGCTTGCTGGGAACATAGGTTCTCTGGTTTCTCAGTTAATCAGAAGACTCTTTCCTTATAGGAAAAAAAACAGTTAAGCAAAACTAATGAATACATTGACTATAATGTATATACTATTCTCTACCCATAGTCCATCACCTCTCTAACAAGAAAAGGAACTTCATTTTTCCAATCACAAGATCTTAATTGTTGGAGCCACAAATTCCCTTTGCTACACTTTCTTCCAGTTACCTAGAAAGTACCATGCAGCCAATTCCAATATTCCAAGGATCATTTTTCTCATTGGAATATATCTTTAAAATAGATACATGTATATGCAAATATGTATATGTATATGTTTGCTTTTAGAAGTTTGTTGCTGATCAGAAAGACAAAGTAGAATCTCAAATGTGAATTTATGGAATGATTATTTGCCCATAAAAAATTATTCTCCAGCTTGGAGCAATTAAAGTGGTCGCTCTCCTCTCCAAATTAATGTAATTAATACTATAGCCTTGGTTGTTTATCATGTCTTGATAATATCACATGGGAATGAAAATATTGGCTCTTTTATCCCCTTAAATAGCTGAGATGAAACTGTTCGAGCTTCAGTGTTGCAACAGCTGTTTCTCATGTCCCAGAATATAATTGGCTGGTACTGAGGTTACCTAATTATAAGAAATTGACTTTGGTTTTATGCTAGCCTACTTTTGGTGGAGGGAAAGAAGAAGAATGCGACTTTTTTTTCACTAATGAAAAGGCAGAGCCTTCCGGGATGAACAAACTGGTGGCTCTGGGTTTTACTTCTGGAGTTTACCAACAAACTGTTTGATAGCATCCTCTCTCTCTCTCTCTCTCTCTCTCTCTCTCTTCTAAGAGGTAAGCTTGGAAAGTCAAGTCATCCTAGTTTCCTTTTTTATTGACTATCCACCCAAGATAGTCAATTTAAATGTAGTGCTACTTTCAATAGGATCTCTCTTAAGTAGGCCACTCAGTAATAGTACTTTTAAGTGTCCTGGTTTCCACTAGTAAAGTGGAATGGAGAATTGAGGCAATTATCCCAGAAAATTCAGGGAGAGAAGAGACACTTACACCTGATGGACTTGGACCCTGAGATGGGAGCAAACATTTTTGAAGCCTATGACAGAAATTCTTTTTTTAGCACTTATAAGTCCCAGGCACTACTAATCATTCTTTAGAATAATAATGCTTAGGTCAGGGCATCTAAGTGGTGCAGTGAATAGAAGTCGAGACTTGGAATCAGGAAGATTTGTCTTCCCGAGTTTGAATCCAACTTCAGAAACTTCCTGGCTGTTTGACTCTGAGCAAGTCCCTTCACCCTATTTTTCTCATTTTCCTCATCTATAAAATGAACTAGAGAAGGAAATGGCAAAACAGTCCAATATCTTTGCCAAGAAAACTCCAACTGGGGACACAGAGTCAGTCATGATTAAAGCCCTTGAACAACAACAAATGCTTAATTCTCTTTTCCCCACAAGGAGCCTAGGCTATAACAAAATCTACACTCATTGCACTTTTCATGACTTTGCTGAGATTCTTCGTCCCTCTTCCTTCCTCTCCTCCCTCCTTCCTTCCTCTTTTTTTGATTGACTTTTAAAAATGTATTTTTAATATTCTTTTTTAAAATTTTGCATCCCAAATTCCTTCTCTTCCTCCAGCCTTTCCTTTATCCACTGAGAAGGCAAGTAATATGATATCCATTATACATGTTAAGTCATACAAAACATGTTTCCAAATTAGCCATGTTACAAAAAATAAAAATAAGGAGCAAGAAAAATAAACAAAGTGAAAAATCATATGCTTCAACATGTTCCCAGAATTCTCAAGTTCTCTCTCTGGAAATAGATAGCATTTTTCATCATGAGTTCTTTGAAACTGGGTCATTGTAATAATCAGTGTAACTAAGTCTTTCACTTTTGATCATTGTTAAAATATTGTTGTTACCGTGTTCAGTGTTCTCTTGGTTTTGGTAACTTCATTTTGTATCATTTCATATAAGTCTTCCCAAGTTTTTTTCTGAAACCATCTTTTTTGTCATTTCTCATAGCACAATAGTATTGCTTCACAACCATATGCCACAATTTGTTCAGCCATTCCTCAATAATGGGCATACCATCTATTTACACAAAAAAGTTTATAATGATGTTTTTGCACGTATAGATCCTTTTTTCTATTTCTTTCAGATACGGACTTAATACCAATATTTCTGGGTCAAAGATTTGCATAGTTTTGTAGCCCTTTGGGCATAATTCTGAACTTCTTTTTCAGAATAACTTCAGCATACCTATTTTTCTACATTCTCTTCAGCAATTATCATTTTCCTTTTCTGTCATGTTAGCCAGTTTGATAAGTGTGAGGTAGTATCTAAGAGTTATTTTAATTTGCATTTCTCAGCAATATCTTAAACAAATTAGAGGAACATGGAATATTTTACCTGTTAGATCTATGAATAAGAGAAGAATTTATGACCAAACAAGAGATAGAGAGCATTACAGCACATAAAATGGATAATTCTGATTATATTAAATTAAGAAGTTTTTATACAATGAAATCAAGACTTGAAGGAAAGCAAAAAGCTGAGGGAAATTTTTATAGCAATTATCTCTGATAAATGTCTCATTTCTCAAACATATAGAGAACAGATTTAAATACAAACATGTCACTTTTCAGTTGATAAATGGTCAAAGGATATGAACAAGCAGTTTTGAAATGAAAAAAAATCAGTTATTTATAAGCATATTTTAAAAAGCTTTAAATCACTCTATTAAAGAAATGCAAACTAAAACAACTATGAAGTACCACCTCAAAACTATTAGACTGGCCAATATGACAGAAAAGGAAAATGATAAGTGTTAGAGGGGATGAGAGAAAATTGGGACACAAATACATTGTTGCTGGAATAGTGATAGGATCCAACCATTCTGGAGAGCAATTTGGAAATATACCCAAAGGACACAAACTCTGTATCTAGAACCTCTTCCCCCGCAAAATGGAAAAACCTTTGTACAGCAGCTCTTTATATGACAGCAAACAATTGAAAATTGAGGGGATATTCATTAATTGGAGGAGAATGGCTGAAGAAGTTGTGGTATTTGTAATGGAATATTAATGCACTGTAAGAAATGAAGAGCAGGATGATTTCAGAAAACCCAAGAAACACATACATGAACTGATATAAATGAAGTGAGCAGAACCAGAAGAACACTGTATTCCGAAACAGCAATATTGTTTGATGAGCAACTGTGAATGACCTAGTTATTCTCAGCAATCCAGTGACTCAAGTTAATCCCAGAAACTCATGATAAAAATTGAATCTTCTTCCAGAGAAAGAACTTATAGAGTATGAAGGCAGGCCCAAACATTCTATATTTCACTTTTTTCTTTTTTGTTTGAGTTCTCATCTATAAAATTATTAATATGGAAAAAATGTTTTACTTGATGGCACAAGTAAAATCTACATCAGATTTCCTACTGTCTTAGGGAGAGGACTAGGAAGGAGGGAAAAAGAATGGGAGGAAAGATAGAATCTGGAACTCAAAATGTCTAAAAATGAATGTTAAAATTATTTTTACATGCAATTGGAGAAATGAAATATTACTAAAATAGTTCATTTCTATAATCAATAGTGATTTAGAGCATTTTATATGATTATTGATAGCTTTGATACTTTCTTCTGAAAACTACCTGTTCATATCCTTTGACCATTTATCAATTGAGGAATTACTTGTATCTTTTATAAATTTGACTCAGTTCCCAATATATTTCAGAAATCAGGCCTTTATCAGAGAAACATGCTGTAAAACTTTACCTTCCTCCTCCACTTCTTGCTAATTTTGGCTGTACTGCTTTTGTTTATGTAAAAACTTTTTAAATTCTTGTGATCAAAATGACCAATTCTATTTCCCATGATCCTATTACCTATTTGGTCATAAACTCTTCCCTTACCCATAGATCTCATAGATAAATTTTTCTTTTGTTGTTCAGTCATTCAGTTGTGTCTGACTCTTTATGACCCCATGGACCATAGCTGCCCATGAGGTTTTCTTAGCAAGGATATTGGAGTATGGTTTGTCATTTCCTTCTCCAGTGGATCCAGTAGATCCTTTTCAGGTAATGAGAGGTTAAGTGACTTGTCCAGGGTCACATAGCTAGGACATGTCTGAGGTTGGATTTGAATTCAGGTCTTACTGACTCCAGGCCTCGCATTCTATACACTGAACCCCCTAACTGACCCCTAATTTTTTCTATGCTTCTCAGAATCTCTTCTTATATCACCTTTATGTCTAAATCTTGTACCCAGTTTGACTCTCTTTTGGTATATAGAATGAGATGTTGGCCTATGTCTCATTTCTGCAAAACTTCTTTCCAATTTTCCCAGCAATTTTTGATTAGTGAGCTCTTGTCCCCAAACCTTTAATCTTTGGATTTATCAAATGCTAGATTATTATGGTCATTTACAACTATATATTATATATGTAATCTATTTGATTGATCCACCACTCTATTTCTTAGTCAGCATCAAATTGTTTTTGATGATTAATACTTTGAAATCTAGCATTGCTAGGCTTCCTTTCTTCAAGTGTTTTTTTTTTCTTTGATAGTCTTATCTTTTTGTTTTCCTAGATGAATTTATTATTTTTTCCTAGGGTTTTAAAATAAATTTTTAGTGGTCTGATTAGTATGGCACTGAATAAGGAACTTAACAGGCAGAAATGTCATTTTTATTATATTGGCTGGATCTCTGCCCATTAGCAATAAATATTTCTCCAATTGTTTAGATCTGTCTTTATTTGTGTGAAAAGCTTTTTATAATTGTACTCATATAATTCCTGTGTTTGTCTTGACAGATAGACTCCTAAGTATTTTATATTTTCTGCATCTATTTTAAATAGAATTTCCTTTATATCTCTTCCTGCTGCGTTTTGTTGGTAATATATAGAAATACTGATGATTTATGTGGGCTTATTTTATATCCTACAACTTTGCTGAAGTCATTAATTATTTCAACTAGTTTTTTAGTTTATTCTCTAGGGTTCTCTAAGTACACCATCATATCATCTACAAAGAGAGTTTTGTTTCTTTGTTGCCTATTCTTATTCCTTCAATTTCTTTTTCTTGTCTTATTGCTATAGCCAGTGTTTTTAGTACAATGCTGAATAATAATGGTGATAAAAATATCTTTGCTTCATTCCTGATCTTATTGGGAAAGCTTCTAATTTATCCCCATTAAAGATAATACTTGTTCTTGGTTTTAGATAGATACAACTTATTTCAAGAAAAGCTCCATTTTTTCCTATACTTTATTGTATATGGATGTTATATTTAATCAAAAGGTTCTTCTGCGTTGATATAATCATATAATTTTTTATTGATATGGTTAATTATGTTTATAGTTCTAATACTGAATCAGTCTCAATTCTGGTAAAAATTATATCTACTAATAGTATATGAATGTTATGATGTATTGCTATAGTCTCCTCGCTAGACTTTTATTTAAATTTCACATGAATATTCATTATCAAAATTAGTCTACAGTTTTATTTCTCTGTGTTTGTTCTTCCTAGTTTAGGAATCAAGAACCATATTTGAGTTGTAGAAGGAATTTGATAGGACTCCTTCTTTACCTATTTTTTCCCCATATAGTTTATAGAGCATTAGAATTACTTGTTTTTTAAATGTTTGGTAGAATTCATTTGTAAATCCATTTGATCCTAAGGTTTTTTTCTTAGGGAGTTCATTTCTTGCATGTTCTATTTCTTTTCCCAAAATATGATTATTTAAGTATTCCCTTTCCTTGTCTGTTAATCTGGGTAATTTACATTTTTGCAGATATTCATTCATTTCACTTAAATTGCCAGTTTATTGGCATATATTTTGGTGAAATAGCTCCTAATAATTGCCTTAATTTAATCTTCATTCATGGGACATATGCCATTTTCATTTTTGATACTCATAATTCAGTTTTCTTTTTTCTTTTCTTAAACCAAATTAACTAGTAGTTTATCTATTTTATAGTTTTTTTCATAAAGCTTATCCCAAGCTTTATTAGTATAATGTTTTTTATTTTAAATTTTATAATCTCTCATTTGATTGTCAAAATTTCTATTTTAGTGTTTAATTGGAGGTTTTTAATTTGTTACTTTTGTCATTTTTTAGTTGAATGCCCAATTCATTGCTTTAATCTTTCCTTTTATTTTTTTTTTTATTGGTGTAAGCATTTACCGGGTATAAATTTTCTCTTAAGTATTGCTCTGACTGTATCCCACAAATTTTGTTATATTTTCTCATTGTTGTCATTGTCTTTAGTGAAATCATTCATTGTTTATGTGATTTGTCATTCTTTGGGACTATAGCATTCATTTTCCAATTAATTTTAATCTAATCTTCTATTGCCTTTTACTGAATTTTAATTGTATTTTTGCCCAAGAAGAATGCATTTACATTTTTGTTTGTGAAATTTTTATGCCTCAACACTTAGTAGATATTTTTTTGAAGATACCTCATACAGCTGACATAAAGTTATACTCCTTTCCATTCTCATTCCATTTTTTCCAGATGTCTAGTAATATCTAACTTTTCTCAGATCTATTCAATTCCTTAACTTTTTTCTTTTTTCTCTTATGGTTAGATTTGTCTAGTTTTGTGAGGGGTAAGTTGAGGTTCCCTATTAGTAGGTCTTCCTTTTTCCTCCTGAAATTCATTTAACTTTTCCTTTAAGAATTTAGATGCTTTATTATATGGTGCATATATTTTGAATATTGATATTATTTCATTATCTATGATAACTTTTACCAAGATGTAGGCATGCTGATTATCTCTTTTAATTAAGTCCATTTTTGCTATTGTTTTGTCTGAGATCGTGATTGCTACTCCCTGACTTTTTTTTACCTCAACTGAAGCATAATAGAATCTGCTCCATCCCCTTATTTTAACCCTTTGTGTGTGTATTTCTATCTCAAATGTGTCTCTTGTAAATGATATTGTTGAAATTTGTTCTGTAATTAATTTTTCTCTTGTGATTAGTGTTTCCATTCATTATATTTTCTTCTGTTTCTCTTTCTTTCTCTTTCTTTTACTTTGTCCCTTCTCAAAAGTCTGTTTTGCTTTTGTCCACTGTTCCTTTTCTTAATCCAGTAATGGGCAAACTATGGCCAGCAGGCCAGATGTGGGGGTGGGGTGGGGAGTGGGGAATGGGCCCTGAAATGTTCTATCCAACTGAGGGACATTATTCCTAATCTGACAAATACAATGAGTAGGATACAATACGATGAAATTTCGAAAGAGTTGCCTTAGAAACAGACTGACAGATGAGCATTTCCTTTCCTTTGGCCCCCTCTTTAAAAAGTTTGCCCATCACTGCCTTAATCCATCCTCCCCATTCCCTTATCCCCTTTCCCACCTATTTCCCTGTTAAGTAAAATAGATATCTGAATGTGTGTGTGTGTGTGTGTGTGTGTGTGTGTATTCTTCCCTCTTTGAACCAGTGTAGATGAGAGTGAGGTTTAAACCTTGCCTGCCTGCTCCATTTTTCTCTCCCCCAAAGAAACTTTTCCCTGGGCACCTTTTTTTTTGTGAGATAATTTTTCTCTATTCTTTTCCATTCTTTCTTATTTCAATACATTCTTCTTTCTCATTCCCCCCCCCTTTTTGGAGATCACCTCAATATATTCAACTCACACTCATGTCTTCTGTCTATATAGACTCCTAGCTTCCATGATAATGATAGTTCTTAAAAGTTACATGTATCATTTTCACATATAAGAATATTAATCGTTTAACATTATAATTTCTTTCACATTTATCTTTTTGTACTTCTTTTGAGTCTCATATTTGACTTTGTATTTTCAATTCAGTTCTGGTCTTTTCATCAAGAATGTTTGAATGTCTTTTATTTCATTAACTATTTATTTTTCCCTTGAAGGATTATACTATTTTGCTGAGTGACTTATTCTTGGTTATAATCTTAGTTCCTTTGTCTTTTAGAATATCATATTTCTAACTTTCTACTTTTTTTCATGGTGGATGTTAAATCTTGTGTGATTCTGACTGTGGATCCAAGGTATTTGAATAGATTTTCGGGGGGCTATTTTTAGTATTTTTCTCTTTGACCTAGTTGCTCTGGAATTTGGCTATAAAGTTCCTGGAAGTTTTCATATTAGGATATCTTTCAAGGGGCAATCAACTGATTCTTTCAATTTATATTTTGCTATGAGGTTCTAAGATATTAGGTAAGTTTTCCTTAGTAATTTCTTGAAATATATGATGTCTGAGTTCCTTTTCTTGATCAGAGCGTTTATGTTGTCCATGTAATCTTCAATTGTCTCACTTCAATCTATTGTCCAGGTCAATTGTTTTGTTTTTTTTTTGAAAAGATGTTTTACATTTCTTATGTTTTTCATTCTTTTGACTTTGGTTTATTATTTCTTGATGTCCCATTGAGTCATTAATTTCCATTTGCTCAGTTCCTATTTTTAAGGACTTATTTTCTTGTTTAAATAATATTTCCTCCCAATTACATGTAAAAACAATATTTAACATTCACTTTAAAAATTGAGTTACAAATTTTCTCCCTCTCTTGTACTATCCCTCCCTTCTACTCTGCCTGAGATGATAAGTGATCTGATATATATTTTACATCTGCAATCATGTAAAACATTCCTCCATATTAGCTATTTTGTGGAAGAGATCTCAAAAAGAAGAAATAGAATATAATGTTTTGATCTGCATTTAGACTTTATCAGTTCTTTCCTTGGAGGAGAATGGCATTTTTCATCATGAGTGGTTAGGATTTTCTTGGATCCCTGTATTGCTGAGAACAATTACATCATTCATAGTTCATCAAATAATATTGCTGTTTCTGAGTACAATGTTCTTCTGGTTCTGCCCACTTCATTTGTGTCAGTTCATGTAAAATCGTCCTGCTCGTTGTTTCTTTTTTTTCCTTTTTTTAATTTCATTTTTGTTGTCATGCAAAACACACATATTGGTCATTATTGTAAGAGTAAACTCATCCATAACCAAAAACCCCACAATAAAACCATAAATACACTGATGTGAAAGATGACTCCAACAGTTCTTTCTCTTGAAGTAGATAGCATCCCCTGTTATGAGTTTTTTCAGGATTGTTCCAGTTCATTGCATTGCTGATAGTAACCAAGTTTTCACAGATATTTATCATACAATATGGCTGTTATTGGGTACAATGTTCTCCCACTTCTGCTTATTTTGCTCTGCAAATATTTTCAACTTTTCCTGAAATCATCTTGCTTAGCACAGTAGTATCCATCACCAACAATAACCACAATTTATTAAGCCATTTCCCAAATGATGGATAACCCCTCATATTTCCAATTCTTTGCCACTACAAAAAGAGCTGCTATAAATATTTTTGTACAGGAACTTTATAGCCTTTCCCCTTTTTAATTGTCTCTTTGGGATACAGACCTAGTAGCAGTATTATGAATCAAGGGTATGTATAGTTGGTTTTTTTAATTTTAAAATTTAATTTAATTTTAAAATATTTTTCCATGTTTACATGATCCTCCCCTTTTTCCTACCCATTCCCAGAGTCAACAAGAAATTCCACTGGGTTGTACAAATATTATCACTTTGGTAACTATTTCCATATTATTCATTTTTGCTATGCAGTGATCTTTTAAAGCCTAAATTCCAAATCATATACTCATATATAAATGTGATAAGTGATGTCAGATGTTTTTCTTTTGCATTTCTGCTCCCATATTCCTTTAGGAGTATCCTGGCTTGTTGCATGGCAACTAACAAAGTTATGGACAGTTTTATAGCACATTGGGCATAGTTCCAAATTGCCCTCCAGAATGGTTGGATCAGTTCATAACTCCACCAACAATGCAGTAGTGTCATTTTTTTAAAATTTTGCCACATTCCCTTCAACATTTATCATTTTTCTTTACTGTCCTATTGGTCAATCTGATAGGTGTGAGATGGTACCTCAGTGTTGTTTTAATTTGCAATTCTTTAATCAAAAGAGATTTAGAACATTTTTTCATATAATTATCGATGACTTTGATTTCTTCATCTGAAAATTGTTTGTTCATATCCTTTGACCATTTGTCATTTGGGGAATGGCTCGAATTCTTATAAATTTGATAGTTCTCTATAAATTTGAGAAATTAGGCATTTATCAGAGAAAATTGTTATAAAATTTTCCCCAAGTTTGTTGTTTCCCTTCTAATCTTGGTTACATTAGTTTTGTTTGTACAAAAGTCTTTTAATTTAATATGATCAAAACTCTTCATTTTATATCTTATAAATACTCTCTATCTCTTGTTTGGTTATAAATTCTTCCCTTTTCCAAATATCTGCCAGGTAAAGTATTATGTGTTCCCTTAATTTAGTTATGCTGTCACTCTTTATATCTAAATCATATCTTTATTTTGACTTTATTTTGGTATAGGGTATGAGATATTGGTCTATACCTAACTTCTGCCATACTGTTTTCCAATTTTCCCAAAAGTTTTTGTTAAATAATGAGTTCTTATTCCAAAATCTGGGATCTTTGAGTTTATCAAATACTAGGTTGCTAAGGTAATTTACCCCCTGTATATTGTGTATCTAATCTACTCCACTGATCTACCATTCTATTTCTTAGCCAGTACCATATGGTTTTTTTTAACCCTTAACTTCTGTGTATTGGATCCTTGGTGGAAGAGTTGTAAGGGTGGGCAATGGGGGTCAAATGATCTACCCAGGGTCACACCGCTGGGAAGTGTCTGAGGCCGGCTTTGAACCTAGGACCTCCTGTCTCTAGGCCTGACTCTCAATCCACTGAGCTACCCAGCTGCCCCTGGTACCATGTGGTTTTGATGATTGTTGCTTCATAGTACAATTTGAGATTTGGTAGTGCTAGGTCACCTTCTTTCCTTTTTTTTTTTTATTCATTCACTTGTTATTCTTGATCTTTTGTTCTTCCAAATGAATTTTATTATTTTTTCTAGTTCTATAAAATAATTATTTGATACTTTGACTGGTATGGCACTGAATAAATAAATTAATTTAGACAGAATTGTTTATTATATTAACTCAGCTTATCCATGAATAATTAATCTTTCTTCAATTGTTTAGATCTGACTTTATTTATGTGAAAAGCATTTTGTGATTGTGTTTATATAATTCCTGTGTTCACCTTGGCAAGTAGATTCCCAGATAGTTTATATTGTTTAGAGGGATTTTGAATGGAATTTCTCTATCTAACTCTTGCTGCTGAACTTTGTTGGTAATATATAGAAATGCTGATGATTATGTGGATTTATTTTGTATCCTGCAACTTTACTAAAGTTATTAATTATTTCAACTATTTTTTAGTTTTCTCATTGACTAAATTAATTCTTTCAATTTCTTTTTCTTTCCTTATTTGCTAAAGTTAGCATTTCTGGTACAATATTAAATAATAGTGGTGATAAAGGGCATCCATCCTTGTTTCACTCCTGATCTTTTTAGGAAGACTTCTAACTTGTCCCTATTGCAGATGATACTTGGTGAAGGTTTTAGGTAGATACTACTTAGCATTTTAAGGAATGACCCATTTATTCCTATGCTTTCTAGTGCTTTTAGTAGGAATGGGGGTTGTATTTTATCAAAGGCATCTATTGAGATAATCATGTGATTTCTGGTTTGGTTGTTGATATGGTCAATTATGCTGATAGTTTTCCTAATATTATACCAGCCCTGTATTCCTGGTCTAAATCCCACCTGCTCATAGGCTTGGGTAGGGCTTTGGGTCTCCCTTTGGCCTTGATCAGGTCAGGCACACTGTGGAATTCCTTGTCCTGGGGCTCTGCCTTGACCTTTGGTAAGGGCTAGCTAGGCCTGAGCTCTTCCAGGCCAGCACCCTACAGGCTGTGTTCGCTGGGGATCCACGGGCCTAGTTCTGGGTTCACACCGATCTGGAGTGCCTCACAGACTGCCTCAAACTGGGATGCAGGGCCTCACTACAAAGTTGGGCTAGGTCTCCAGGTCTTGCTCTGATCTTACCCAGATCAGGGGCACAGCAAAGGCTGCCTCAGTCTGGAATTCCAGACCTCACTGCAAGTTTGTTTGGAACTTAGCGGGGTAGGCATTTGATTGTACTGCTGTTGGCTTAAGCAGGGTCTCAGGGTCTGGATGCTGTCTTGGGCCCAGGCTCAGAAACTGGAATAGTACATGTAGGGTTGGGGGATTGCTGTCTTATTCCTTGTTGTAGTCTCCTGCTGGCTGTGCTCCCTTCTCACCCCAGTGACCCAAACATTTTATGCCTAACTTTCAAGTTGTTCTCTGTATGATAGTTGCTTTCTGTCCCCTTGTTGGTTCCTTCACTCCCATATTCATTTTGTGTCATTATTTTAAGGTTGGTTGGAGAGGATTCTCTCAGTGGTTTTAAGCTTCCCTGTTTTTATTCTGCCATCTTGGCTGTGCCTTTCTTATAGGACAATAGTATTCCATTACGAATGTATAGTAAAACTTCTTCAGCCACTTCCTAATTGATGGACATCTCCTAGGTTTACAATTCTTTACTAAACAAAAAAGCTACAATAAATATTTTTGTACAAAAAAAGGTTTTGTTTTGGTTTTTTCCTTTTGGGAGTGATGGTAGATACAGACCTAGTAATGGTATTGCTAGATCAAAGGGTATGTACAGTCTGAGTCCTTTGGGCATAGTTCCAAATTGCTTTCCAGAATGTTTGGATCACATCACAACTCCAGCAACAGTGCATTAGTGTCCCAATTTTCCAACATTCCCTCCAACATTAATCATTTTACTCTTCTGTCATATTGGTCAATCTGTTAGTTGTGAAGTGAAAACTCAGGGTTGTTTTCATTTGCATTTCTCTAATCCAATGATTTGGAGCATTTTTTATTATTGAAGGAATTATTGTTAAGTGAAATTTTATAGTTATTTTTCCATTTGGTCAATTCTACTTTTTAAGGAGTTATTTTATTAGTGAAGGTTTGTTTGGTTTTTTTGTTTGTTTGTATTGATTCCAAATGTTAAGGATTTAGGTAATTGAGATTAAGTGACTTGCCCAGGGTTATGTATCCAGGATGTGTGTGAGGCCAGATTTTAACCCAGGAGCTCCCATCTATCTCCAGACCTGGCTATCTATCCCCTGAACCACCTAACTGCCCTCATTAGTGAACTTTTGTACATCCTTTACCAGTTGGCCAATTCTGGTTTTTAAGGTGTTATTTTCTTCAGTGTTTTTTTTTTGTGCCTGTTTTATCAAGCTATTCATTTCTTATACAATTCTTTGCACTATAATGATTTCTTTTCTCTATTTTTCCTATCATTCTTATTTTATTTTTGAAATCTTTTTTTGATTTTTTTAAAAAAAGTCTCATTATTATTGGGCCTTTGCCAATATGCATCTTTCCTTTGAGGCTTTACTTGCAGCTTTTTTCACATAATTGTCTTCTAAGTTTGTGTCTTAATATTCTCTGGAGGATGAGTTTACAAAATGTTATAACTAAAGATTTGAGGAAGGCAGCCTGATCACACTAGAGTTTTCATCCCTGTGCTTCCTTTCCTCATATTAAGTCCCCAGACCATAACCAAAACTCATTTCCTCTACTCATTTAACCAGTTTTCTCTTCTCTAAAAAGCCATCAATATTCAGGGCTCTAAATCTGGATTTAGAGGATTGCCCTCACAGCAGCTGGAGAATCAGAAAAAGGCCACACGTAGGAGATGGTAAATGAACTGAGTCTGGAAGGAGACTAAGGATTCTAAAAGGGAGGTTTGAGGAGGAAGAACATTATAATTTTGGAGTACAGTCTGTGCAAAGGCATGGAAGTGGGAGATCAAATGTTGTGGAGCAGGAAGTACAAATAGGCTAACTTGGTTAAGAAGGTAGAATGCTTGAGCAGGAGTAATACATGATTAGCTTGGAAAGAAAAAACTGTGGTCACATTGTAAAGACTGAAGAAAAAGGAAAAAAAAAGAAAGGAAGGAAGGAAAAGGAAAAGGAAAAAAGAAAGATTAGAGCCTGCAAACTCTTGGCCAGTGACCTTGACTTTAATTCTTGGGGAAATTATGGAAAATATCATTAAAAAGATGGTTGATAAACATTTAGAAAAGAAAAAAAAGATAAAAAGAGTCATCATGGCTTTGTCAACTATGGTTCATATCAGACTAATTCGGCTAGTGCCCTATTCTTATGCCCCTATATTTATATTATACATATTTTGTGTTTACTTACATGGTTTTTCCACTGATAGAATTCAAGTTCCTTGATGATAGGGAATATTTTGTTTTTGTATTCCTAATGTCTAGCACTGGGAGACACGACACATATTTATTAGTTGGAGTTGGCACTGGTGATAAGGATTAATTAATAAATGAATTTCAGAAAACAAATTGCCCCAGGGAAAGACGCATGGTCTAAATTGTGATTTGAGAGGCTATACACAAAACCATCCTTGGTCAAGCTGGAGTTCATGGCACCCCAGATTTAAAAATTAAAAGGACTTTAGATACAATCTAGGAAAACCTGCTAATTTTTTGGAAGAGGAAACTGAGGCCAGGGAATTGAAGTGATTTGTAAAAAGTAATTTGGGAAATGTATAAAACTACATTTCCCATGATCCAACATGGTCCAACTGGTTTCCGTTTCCCACGTCTTGACGCAGGGGAGCGCTTAAATCTCGTGGGTTAGGAGGGAGTGGGCTTTTTTTTTGCGATTAGGCCATGGCCAGGAAACAGGAGACAAAATGGAGGTGGCGGCAGTTTTGAATGCTTACAAGCGCGTGGTCTAATGATTTTATCTATCAACATGGCTTTAATTAAAATACTAATTTATATATTTATACAAGCCTTTATCATTTTTAATTCTTACAGATTTGACTTACTGTGTGACTCTCTGCAAGTCATTTAACTTCTATTTGCCTCAGTTTCCTCATTGGTAAAATGGGGAAAATAACAGCTTTTACATCCTAGGGTTGTTGTGATGATCAAATGAAATAACAATTGCAAAATACTATATAAATGTTAGCTATTATTATTAGTCATATAGCTATTAAGGATTAGGGGAAAGATTTGAGTTGAGGTCTTCTCAATCTAAATCTGTCACTCTCCACTATACCATTCTGCTTTGTTCAAGGGATGGGTAAATCCAAGGAGAGCTAGGAAAGAAATAGAAAAGAAGTCTTTTCTCTCACTCTTATCTCTACATTTCTCTCCTCTCTCCCATTTCTCTCCCCATATTTTCCCCATATTTATCTCTTTCTTCTCTCCTGCCCTGACCTCAGTGATAGGGCTAGCATTCAATAAAGCAGTTGCTTTACTATATCTTGTGTTCTTCACATTTTTGTGTGTGGAATTGTGATATTTTGAACCTTCCCAAGTCTCAACTAAGATTGTCCCCTTCTCAACAAACATTTTGAAGGATCATCACTATTTCTCTCTACTTGCCCTTTGGTCATAAAATGAAATTAATTATATCCTAATTCTAACTGAGGCTTATTCCTCTCTCTGCCCCCTTGATCCCATTTTCTCCCACCTACTTCAAGATCTTGGTCCTTCAATTATTCCTTCTATTGGGTGCATTTTTATCTTCCTTGCCACTTTCTGCTTGTAGAATACCCAGGTTCCCCTAATTCTAAAAAACAAAACAAAAAAACAACCAAAACAAACTTTCCCTTTATCTTTCCAGCCCACTCAACTAATATTATATCTTGCTGTAATTAATCCAATGCTTCCTTATCCTAATTTCCTACTCTTTCTTGCAATCAGGTTTCTGTGACTATCATTCTGCTGGAAGTGTTCCCTTGAAGTTCACAAAGGACCTCCTGATCACCAAATCCAATGGCTTTCCCCCCCAGTTCTTGTCCTTTTTAACCTAAATAGAACTTTTAATATTCTTGACCCTAATCTCTTACTGGTTACTCTCTTCTTTCTCATTTATGAGATGCTATTCTCAATTTTTTTCCTTTGCTTTTAGACTCCACCTTTCCTTCTCTTCCTTTATTGTGGGTTTACCAATCTGACTTTGATCTTCTCCTGTTCTGTCCTTGTCCTTTATTCACCTCTCTTCTCTTCTTTCCTCCTCACTTTAATTTCATGTCTAGAATCCCACAATTAATTAGTAGAGAGCTAGGAACTGAAAGAAGGTTTCCTGAATCCATGGTCTTTTCACTATTTCCTGCTTTGTTGTAGCTTACTATCCCTCCCACTCTCTTTTCATTTCCATCTCAATTCTTTCCTTGAAATCTGGCTTCTGGTTTCACCTCCCAACTAAAATGACTTTATCCATTGTTACCAGTGATTTCTTAATTATTCAATTTGATTTTTTTCCATTCCTTATCCTTCTTGGTCTCACATCAGGAACTGATATTGTTAGTCACCTACTTTTTCCTGGACATTCTCTCTTTCCTGAGTATTTGTGACATTGATCTCTTTTTGTTCTTTTCATGCCTGTCCTCTTTGGTTCTCTTCCAACAACTGATTATCCCTGTATTATCCTCTAACTATGGGTGTATCTCAAGGGTCTGTCCTCGATCATATGTTTTCTCACTACATTCTCTTTCTTGGTGCTCTCATGAACTCACTTGAGTTCAACCATCATGTCTCTGCACATATGCCCCATAGTATATATTCAGCCCTCTTTTTTTTTTTTTAAATTCCAGTTACTAAATACTTGTTTGATATCTCCTATTGTGGGTCTTGTAGATGTCTCATACTCAACATGCCCCAAATAGAAGTCACTATCTTTCCCTCTAAAACTAATATCTCCCCAAAACTTCTCAATTTTTGTTACACCCGCCACTGCCCTTTGCAGTTTCATAAACCCATTGTTATCCTTGGCTCTTCCCTCTGTCTTAGCTGCCATAACCCAATCAGTTGCCAAGTTTTGTTAATTTTATCTCCATAACATATCTTGCATCTGGCTCCTCTCTAAGGACATGGCTAACATGACCCAGGAATCATTTCTTTATAATCTCTTTCTTGGATCATTACAACAGACTCCTAATTGAAATCCTGGGTATTATATAGTAGAGATTCTTTTTGGGTTAGGTTGGACTAGATGACCATGTTACTTTCAACTTTCACATTCTGTGATTCTAATTCCAGTCTTTCCACCTCTCTAGTCCATCCTCTAACCAGCTGCCAAAATAAACTTCTTAAAGTGCAAGTCTGATCCTGCTCAAGATTTTGCAGTGGTTCCATATTGCCTTGAGGACACAAGTCCTTAACCTTTTATATATTGTGTATCCCTTTGGCAATCTGGTGAGGCTGACAGAGCCCTTCTCAGAATCTTAGTTTTAAATGTATAAAATAAATTACAGAGAATTACAAAGAAAACCAATTATGTTAAAATGCAGTTATCCAAATACTGTTTTTTAAGTTCATAGATTTCAAATTAAGAATCCTTGCTCTAGGACAAAATACCAACTTTTCAGCTAGGCATTTCAAACCCTTTAGAGTCTGGCTCCAGAGTAAGTTTTCCAAACCTTATTTTCATATTATTTCCACAAGTTCTATCCTAATTCAACTACTTGCTGTTTCTTAAACTTTCCAGCTTCCATATCCATTTTGCTGTCCTTCATGCCAGGAATACACACTTGTCTTACTCTATCTTCCTTGTTCTCTTCAAGACTCAGCAAAGGTGCCTTTCCTGATCTATTTAGTGCTTAGAGCTCACTTCATACAATTACATATAAACTTTTTTTAAACTTTAACATTTTTTTCCAATTATATATGGAAACAATTTTTTGACAATTGTTATCTGACATTTTGCAGTCCAGATTCTCTCCCTTCCTCCCTATTTCCCTCCCAAGGATGAGCAAATAGTCTATATAGGTTATGTCAATGCTATCATGAAATACATAGTTCCATATTCTTTATGCTTTGAAAGAAGAAATATATTGCATATACTATAAAAAAACTTGTGAAAGAAATAAAGTGAAAAATGGCATGCTTTGATCTGCAATCAGACTTCAACAGTTCTTTCTTTGGTTTTGGATAGCATTTTTTATCAGAAGTCCCTTGGGGTTCTTAGAAACCTGCTTTGCTAACAATAATTTAGTCTTTCACAGTTGATCATTTTACAATATTTCTGTTACTATATATACTGTTCTCCTGATTCTGGTCATTTCACTTTGCATCAGTTTATAGAAGTCTTTCCAGGTTTTTCTGAATTTATCTTGTTGATTATTTCTAATGATGCAAATAGTATTCAGTTATAACCACATACCACACAACATGTTGGACTGTTCCCCAATTGATGGACATTCCTTCTGTTTCCAATTCTTTGCCACTACAAAAAGAGAGGCTAAGAATATTTTTGTACAAATAGATCCTTTCCCCCTATTTCCAATATCTTTGAGATACAAACCTAGAAATGGTATTGCTGGATCAAAGAATAAGCATAGTTCTATGGCCCTTTGGTTGTGGTTCCATATTGCTTTCCAGAATGATTGTATCAACTCATAGTTCCATCAACAGTGTATTCATGTCCCGATTTTCCCACATTCCCTCCAACGTTTATCATTTTACTTTTTGGTCATAGAATTCAATCTGATAGGTGTGAGATGTTTTCTCAAAATTGTTTTAATCTTCATTTTTCTAATCAATAGTGATTTGGAGCACTTCTTCATATGTCTATAGATAATTTTAATTTATTCATTTAAGAACTGCCTGTTCATATCTTTTGGCCATTTATCAATAGGGGAATGTTTTGTATTCTTACAATTTTGACTCAGATCTCTCAATATTTGAGAAACAAAGCTGATGTCAGAGGCACTTGCTATAAAAATTTCCTCCTAATTTCTTATTGCCTTTCTAATCTTGGTTGTATTGGTCTTGTTTATACAAAACTTTTTAAATTTATGTAATCAAAGTTATCCATTTCATTTTTCATAATGTTCTCTATATCTTTTTTGGTCACAAGTTCTTTCCTTATTCATAAGTCTGACAGCTAGGCTATTCCATGTTCCCCTAGTTTGTTTATGGTATCACCATTTATTTCTAAATCATTTATCTATTTTGACTTTACTTTGGTGCATGATAGGAGGTGTTGGTCTTTACCTAGTTTCTGCCCTACTATTTTCCAGTTTTCCCAGGAATTTTTGTCAGAGAGTGAGTGTTTCCCCCATTTATGTATATTTTTTCTCTTTATCTGTAGAATATAAGCCCTTTGAGGGCGAGGGATATTTTTCATTTTGCCTTTTATTTCCCAATGCTTTGCACATAGCAAGGGCTTAATAACTGTTTGTTAGGTCAAATGAATTAAAGAGAATTTATATTAGTTCCCAATTACCAAGTAAAATGACAACCTACAGCGTCTCTTGTTATTGTTCCATAGTTTCAAATCATGTATGACTCTTCCTAACACCATTTGGGGTATTTTTGACAAAGATGCTGGAGTGATTTGACATTTCCCTCTCCAGTTCATTTTATAGATGAGGAAACTGAGGCCAATAATATTAGGTGAATTCCTCAAGATCATAAGGCCAAGTAAGTGTCTGAAACTAGATTTGACCAGCATTCCATCCACTGTGCCATCTACCCTATCGCTTTTACCCACCCAGTGGCCTAGACTCATTTTCCAAAGGCACATGATCTGGTATGGCTATTGATTCTGTTAGCCTCCTTCTCACTATGTCGGGCCAATGAGAATTTTTAGTTGTTTTAGAGTCACAGTTGTTAATAGAAAGGGTCCCAAACCAAACAAACCTGCCTAGAAGGTTAGTATCTTTTCTCTTCCAGCTGAAATCATTTATGAATCTCATAACCAGTAGGCATTGAATGAGAGTAAATGGTAGCAGCAAGGTAAACAGTTCTTGAGGCTCCTCAGGGAGAAGTTTGGACTTGCCATAAAGATTCACGCAGAAGTCACTCTATGAGAAAGCTTACAGATTGGAATGGAGGGTTGCCTAGTATTGGAAATTCCAGGAATTCCAACTAGAGTCCACCTCTTTTCAATAATTCCTAGAATACAGAAACTCCAGTGAAATAATGGAAGTGGTAAAGACCCCAAGAAAAGGCAGCCATCCTCCTCTCAGATGCATTTGGAGAGAGAAATGAGTGAGAGCCACGGGAATGTCACAGCCAAATGGGGTGAGAGGGACCAACCCACCTCTCCTCCCATCTGTTGAGATGACCTTCGAGGGGGAAGGGAGGAGATTTCAGGAGCCATCCTTTGAAGGGTAGAACAGAGATGCTTTAGCAACCTGGACTTGATGACATCACAGATAAATGGTATATCCTGAATATGGCTCAAAGGGATTTATTTGAAGGGTTTTTTTAGATAAGCCAGATGAATGAATATGAAAAAGCATTTATTAAGGACTCAATCATGGGCATACGTATAGAAAAGTAAGACAGTCCTTGCTCTTCAGAGGAGCTTTATGAGAGGAAACGGTGCAGCTGCAGGGAGAAAGGCAGTTTTGAGGTTTAAGAAATAAGGGAGAAGCAGATGAAATCACTAAATCTGGGGTAAGTTTATTTTATTCTGTGTATAATTCCATGTTGTTATCATTCAGTCATTTCAGTCATGTCAGACTCTTTTTGACCCCATTTTGGGATTTCTAGGTAAGGAGACTTGAGTGGTTTAACCATTTTCTTCTCTAGCTCATTTTACAGATGAGGAAACTGAGGCAAACATAATTTAGTGATTTGCACGGGAATCACACAGTTAAGAGGTATCAGAAGTCAAATTTGAACTCAGTTCTTCCTGACTCCCAGCTGTGCACCCTATCTACTTCACCTCGTTGCCCCATATATTAGAGATATGTTATTTTCTCTCAGTAGAATGTAAGTTCCTTGAGGGCATGCTGGCATGGTTTAATTTTTGTTTTTTGTATCTCTTATAACTGTCACACCGGCAACATTTAATAAATTCGTCTTCAGTGATTAATGATATGAAGTCTTCATGGGTCCTGAAAAGAAGCAGAGGGACCTGGTTAGGAGAGAACTGGGCTAGGAGGCAGGAAGTTTGGTTCTGGTTCCTTCTACCACTGACTGAATACGTAATCTTGAGTAAGTCATGTCACCTCTTTGAGTCTGCTACTTTCTGCCTAATCTACAGGGCCGTTATAAGGCATAAATGAGGTGATATGTGTCAAGTCCTACACGAATGTTTGCCGATCAGTGGGGATAATCAAAAAGCTTTTGCTCTCACTCCATCAGACATTACCAATGGTCAAGCTCTTGTCCCAGGCCATCTGCAGCTCTAGGAATCAGGCAGGACTCTGTGTGTCTATTTGGTTGGGTAGCAACTTGAAATCAAATCTTTTTACTTCCCTAAAAGAAGGTTCCCACCTCTGTGACTATTAACCTCGTTCCTGCTCTCCTAGAATTTCCTTTGTCATAAAAATCTAATTTCTTTCCACTAGATTATAGACTTCTCCCTTCCACATATAATCTATATAAAATTGCTTGTCTTCTCAGTGAGTGAGGAGGGAGAAGAAGGAGGGAGGGAAAGAATTAGGAAATCAAAAAAAAATTAAAAATTATTTTTCATGTAACTGGGGAGATTTAACTTAATATCTCACTATTTCTTTGATTGGAAATTCTAGGGAATTCATATTTGTTGGTATTAATTAATACAATAAAAATAAAATTTGTTTTTCACGAACTTCTGCCTTAAATGTGGTTTGTGGCACAGTGGATAGGATTTAGGGAGACCTGAGTTCAAGCAGAACCTCAGACACTTACTCACTGCCTAACCCTAGACAAATTACTTAAGCTCTATTTGCTTCAGTTTCTTTTTTTTAAATTTTCTTTTTTCTTTTGCATTTAAACCTTTACCTTCCATCTTAGAACCAATACTTTATATTGCTTCTAAGGCAGAAGAGTGGAAAGGGCAAGGCAATGGGGGTCAAGTGACTTGCCCAGGGTCACACAGCTAGGAAGTATCTGAGGCCAGATTTGAACCCAGGACCTCCCATCTCTGAACCCTGAACCCAGGCTATCAATTCACTGAGCCACCCAGCTGCCCCCTGCCTCAGTTTCTTTAACAGTAAAATGATGATTTTCCTAATACCTGCCTCCTGGAGTTGTTACAAGAACCAAATGAGGTAATATTTATAAAAAGTACTTAGCACAACGCTTGGTATATAATGGTCACTTTATAAATGCTTATTCCCTCCCTTTCTTGAGAGCAGAAACTATCTTTAGTCTTCCTTTGTATTTCAGAGCTTAGCAGGCTGCTTGGCACATAATAGGCACTTAATAAGTGCTGAGTGTCAGACTAATTATCCGTTGTTCAAGACTCAAGTGAAACCCTGACACTTTTGTGAAGTTTCCTGAGCCTTCCTTGCCCAACTGTGTTCAGGTCACAGTATTCCTTAGCATATGCAACCTCAAGTCCTCAGTTACTTTTGTTGTTCAATTTTGTCTGTCGAGTTTGACTCTTCATGACCCCATTTGGGTTTTTCTTGGCAAAGAAATTGGAGGGGTTTGCTGCTTCCTTCTCCAGCTCATTTTACAGATGAGGAAACTGAGGGAAAAAAATTAAATGAATTGCCCAGGGTCACCCAGCTAGTATGTATCAGAGGCTGGATTTGAACTCTGGCCTTCCTGATTCTAGGCCCTAACGTTATCCACTGCACCTCCTAGCTGCCTGATAGTTGCCTAGCCGTGACTCTGGTACATAGGTATGTTTTTGCTCCTCAGCTGGCAGCTCTTTTAGGACAGAACCAGAATGTTCCCTCGCTTCTTTTCTTTCTTTTCTTTCCCATTCTTTTTTCTTTTTCCACTCCCCCCCCTCATTTCCCCCCATTCTTTTCTTTTCCATTCCCCAGCATGGGCCCTTATTTGTAATGGGAGCAGAATGAATGTTTGTGGGTTCTTAGGTTGACGTGGACATGAATGAGGCATCCATAAACTGGGCAGATTTGTACTCCCCGAAAAGCACACTCAGGAGTTGTAAACTCATCTCTCTGTCACACTGCAGGGTCATAGAGTCACTGCTGAGAGAGAGGGAGAGGACAAAGAGAGGGAAATTGTGAGAAGGACAAGTTTAGACACAGCCTTCCTGAAGCACAAATTCATTAGGCTGATTGATCATCCATCATAAGGAATTAGTCAAGGCCTATTGCAAAACCTCAGACATGTTGGAAAAGGAAGCGATAGCATCACACATGTAAGCAGCAGATAGTGTGGCCTAAAAGAACACGCACCTGGATTGACAGTCAGGAAACCCCAGTTCAAGTCCAGACTTTGTTCCTTGGCAGCTTTTGGGACCTCTAACACGGTGCTGGGGCGGACGGAGGTCAGCGAAATCCCCTCTGAGCACCTTCCACTTCTCACATGCTGGGGTTGCTGCAGAAGCTATTAGGGTCCATTGAAAGCAGAACTTATGTGACCTGTTTTTAACTCACTTATAGGGAACTAAAACCTGAAACTATTCATTTTTTTCCCTAGGGGAAAAAATATTCTGTGAAAGCAGAACCCAGTTGTGGGGAATGAACACTTGGATCTACCATTAACTTGCTATGTGACTTGGGCAAATTCTTCTATATCACCAGGCCTCAGTTTCTTCATCTGTACTCTGATCAAATGGGATTGAAGGATTCCTAAGATCCCCTCTGTCTTGAAAATTATGTAATTCTGATTTCCTGTTTCTTTGTTTCTTTCCTCCTTTCTTTCTTTGTTTCTTTCTCTCTCTTTCCTTCCCTCTTTCTCTCTCCCTCTTTCTTTCTTTCTTTCTCTCTCTTTCTTTCTTTCCTCCTTCCTTCCTTCCTTTCTTTCCTTCCTCCCTCCCTTCCTTCCTCCCTT
>NC_058130.1:664209205-664216834 GCF_016433145.1 Gracilinanus agilis
TTCTTTCTTTCTTTCTTTCTTTCTTTCTTTCTTTCTCTCTCCATCTCTGTCTATCTGTCTGTTTCTCTCTCTCTCATTCCTCAGCTACTAGCTGTATGACCTTGAGCAAGTCATTTAACCTATTTTTCTCAAGTGTAAAAACAGAGATAATAATAGTACCTACCTTACATGATCATGATGAAGATCAAATGAGATATAATATTTATAAAAGACAGTTCCTGGCCCATAGTAGATAATTTGTAAAAACCCATTTCCTTCCCTTCCTACTTCCCTTGTAGAGAAAGAGCTCCTTCCTCGCCAGCAGAAATCATATAGAATGTAGAATGTGCAATAAAATCATGTGTATGCAAAGCTCCCCAAACACCCTGTGAAGCCGTCCAGCAGCTTCATGAAGATTCCTAGTGGGTTGGACACTTAGAAAGGGGAACCAAGGACTGAGTGAAAATGGGTTACGGGTTAAGGATTAATGGAAAGAGAACATAAGGTGAGAATAAAGATACGCAGACACAGAAAGTTTTGGTACAAGGTAGACAGACAGCGAGTAAGCTCTGATGGTCAAGAGCTTCATGGTTAGGAGCTCTGATGGTTGAGAGCTCTCTTGCCAACTGATGTCTTGTCACTTTTATTGGGGTTACAACAGTATGGGGGGAAGGGGAGAGGCTGGTGGCCTGATACATTAACATTATGAGGTAATCATCATAAAATGCAAACTGTCAAAACCTAAAACAATAGGTAGGGCTAAGATCAGGATCCAGGGTGGATATGGCCTAAGGCATCTACTGATGTTTGATACCTATGTTAATTGATCATTGAAGGAAAAGTAAGGAGACTGAGATAATTGACTCTCTTCTGGGGTGTAACCTTAGGGAAGGGCTAGGGATTTGGCAAGGTCAACATTCAATTTGACTCAAGATTGCAGGGATCAATCATTAGCAGTATAAGAGTTAAGTTTTTGAATACTTCTTAAAATAATATCACAATTAATGTATACCTGGATTGCTACACCCTGAAATACTGGTGGTCTGGCCTCAATGATGTCATATACTTCTTATACTGCAAACATTCTTATCTATCTTTCTATTGGATGCTATTAAATTCTAATCTAAGAATACAGGCCTCCCTCATTTTAAGTGAACTACTCTCCTAAGAGAATTAATAAAGTATGATAACAATTCATTTTAGAGGGTGTCCTATAAAGGACAAGGAGGGAGTCCTCTCCTTACCAAGGTCATTGCCTCTAGAGCAGGGGTCGGCAACTTATGGCTCTTGAGCCATATCTGGCTCTTTTGAGGGCCAGATATGGCTCTTTCTGCAGGACCCATAAAGTCCATTTTTTTTCAGGCGCTGTTACAGGAGCGCACTGTGAGCACTGTACGGCTCTCACGAAATTACATTTTAAAAAATGTGGCATTTATGCCTCTCACGGCCAAAAAGGTTGCCGACCCCTGCTCTAGAGGCACCCACCCTTTCCATTTTCTCCAGAAGATTGCTCCTAATATCAACCCTTCATCTACTCCCCAGTCTCTTCCTGTCTATTGCTTCTTTCCCTACAAACATGCCCATGTCTCCCCCATTCCTAACAAAAAAATTTCACTTGCCCATTCTCATTAGTTAACATTCTACATCTCTTCAAAACCCTTTGCAATTTGGCTTCTGGCTTCATCATTCTATTAAAATTTTTCCTCTCTCAAGTTAACAATGAACTTTTAATTGCCAGATTTAATGATCTTTTCTAAATCCTCATCCTCTTGACCTCAATAGAATTTGACCTGGTTATTCATTGGATCCTCCCTTTTCTCTAAATTTTTGTGACATCACTTTCTGCTGGCTTTTTTCTTACCTGGTTGGCTACTCCTTCATCTTCTTTGCAGGCTCTTCAGCCATGTTTGCCCATTAGCTGTATATGTGTGTCTTCAACCCCCCCCCCCCAACTCAGCCCCTCAAGGTGATCTCCTAGGACCTTTTCTTCTCTTTTGTTCCTCATCTATTTCATTTGGTGATCTCATCAGTTCCCAATTATTATTATCTTTAAACACATGATTTACAGATCTACATATATCCAGCTGTAATCTCTTTCCTGACTTAATAATAACAATAACTAGCATTTATTTAGCACTTGATATGTGCAAGGCACTGTGCTAAGCACTTCAAAATTATTATCTCATTAGATTCTCACAACAACCCTGGAAGATACTTGAGATACTAGCTTGTATCATGAACTGTATCAGACATCTCAAAATGGATCTCTGATTGGCATCTCAAAGCCACGTCCAAAACAGAACCCATTCCCTTCTTCCCTAGCCCTCCACAAGCACCTTTTCTTCCAAGTTACCAGCCGCCCAATCACCTAGCCTCATAACTTCAGTGTAGCCTTCAATGACTCTCTTATATACCCCACATTCAATCCATTACCAGCTTTTATATTTCTAATTTTGCATGTATCAAATATATCCCTTTTTTCTGCACTTGCTCAGCCATACCCTCATCATAAGAATAGCCTTAAAATAATCCTTTCCTTCTTTCTTAGAATCAGTACAAGTATCCATTCCAAGGCAGAAGAGTGGTAAGGGCTAGACAATTGGGGTTCAATTGATTTGCCCATATCTAGGAAGTATATGGAATCAGATTTGAACCTAGTTCCTCCCAGTTCCAGTCCTGGCACTCTATCCACTGAGCCACCTATCTGTCTCTAGGAATAGCTTTCTAACTGGTTTCCTTGACTCTAATTTCTCTCCTTTCCAATTCATCCTCTGGTCAGCTGCCAGAATTATTTCTCCTCACTATTCAGAAAACTCCTTGTTACTGAAAGGATCCTATATAAAGTCCTTTCTTTGGCATTTAATCAGAGAACTTCATAACCTACTCCTTTCTACATTTCCAGTCTTCTTAAGCTTCCCTCCATTTCCAGTTCTCTAGGAGATAGCCACACCAGCCCTGTTGCTCTTTGTTCCTCACATATGATGCTCTGTCTCCTTTCTCGAGCCTCTGCAACTGACTATTTCTCACACCTGGGATGCTCTCCTTCACCTCCATCTCTTAGAATCCCTGGATCTCTGTAGGACTCAGATCAAAGTCCACCTTCTACAGAGGTCCTTCATCCCCCTTCCCAGTCAAAGCTTCTAGGACTTTCTGCTCTAAGGTTACCTTCCATCCCCTCTGAAGTTCTCTTGCATATACCTGTTTACTACATGTTCCTCCATTAGTATGTGAACTTCTTGAGGGCAAGGATAATGTTTTTTGCCTTTCTTCTTATCCTCAGTGCTTGACATAATTTTGGTACATAGTAATTGCTTAATAAATGCTTGTTGGTTCACTGATGGGAGAGACAACATACAAAACAGGGTTGTTGTGAGGATCAAATGAAATTCTATCTATAAAAGTGCTCTATAAAACTTAAAGTGTTATAGAAATGCTGGCTAATAACAAATATTAATTATATATGGTAGTGTAATTATATAACAATTAAATTAATTATAATTATTAATTTAATAATAAGTTATTAATGAATACTTGTTGATTGACTGATTAATTTTTAGAATTCATATCTTTAAGTTGCAGCTAGGTGGCTCAGGGGATGGAGAGTCAGACCTGGAGATAGGTGGTCCTGGCTTCAAATCTGAAGTCAGACACTTCCTAGTTATGTGACCCTGGGCAAGTCACTTAACTCCAATCACCTGGCCTTTATTGCTTTTCTGCCTTAGAACCAATACATAATATTGATTCTAAGATGGAAAGTAAAGGTTTTTAAATATATATTAAAAAATTAAAACTCCAAATTAGAACATAAAATTATGTAACTGTATTTTTTAAAAAACTGAAAGACACTTTGTAGATCATCTATCTAGCCCTCTCATTTCAAAGGTGAGACTGAAACTAGAGGGGATGAATTATTTGACTAAAGAATCACAGAGGTGGAACTTGAACTCAGGTTTCCTAATTCCAGTCCAGATATTTTTCTTCTAATTGATGGTTGTCACATGTTGGACAGTAGCACTCACATTTTTAGTAATATTTTTGCATAGTTTTTCTGTTATATATTGTAAATAACTAGAACAAATAAAAGGAAAGGGGCCACAAGTTCTAAGAACTTTGATTGTGATATTGGAAGAACCAAAGAAGAAATTCTTACAAGTTGGGGAAGAACAAGATTAGAATAATTCAAGCAGGAAAAACCTTGAGAGTTAAATAAGTGTTATAAAATTTGAACATGCTTTGAACTCTTTTGAAATACAATACCCAGCATGCCAGAGTATTAGCTATCAGGGCAAACTTTATTTATCAAAAATTTTGCAATCAACTTAATGTGTATTTCTGCCCATGTCAGTGACTTTTTGTCTAGAACTGGAATAGGCTCAAGACTGTCTCATTCAATTCCCTCATTTTACAAATGAGGAAACTGAAGCCCAGGGGAAATAGCTTCCCTAAAGTCAAAGAGGTAATAAATACTTGAGGTGGTATTTGAACCCATTTTCTGTTTCAAAAATCAATGCTCTTTCTGCTATACAATAGTGCCTTTCTATATACATGAAGTGGACAAGGAGCCAGAGGACAAGAAAAGAAATTAAGGAAAAAAATCATAACTTCTAGGGGAAAATTAAATGAGTTCTATTTAGGATAAATTCCAATGTCAATAATGTATCAATGGAAAGTAATAATATCTCACTTTTATATATTGTTTTGAGGAATACAAAATGTTTTCTTCAAAACATCCTTATGAGTTAGATAACACCAGTTTTATACCATTTTACAAGTGAGGATGCCATTAAATGTCTTGACCATGGGCATATAGGTAGGAAGAGTCAGAAAAATGATTTGAACTCAGGCCTATTGACTCCAAGTCCAGCTTTCCTACTGTGCTATGACACCTTGCATGCTGCTTTGGAAAACTTTAGTAAGACATTTCTCTTATTAAAAATGCTATTAAAGCACAAGATAGTTTGATTAGGGTTTGAATTTAAAACTCTTTTCCCATTTTCAACATCCCTCTAATCTCCTGTGGCTAAATAACTATTATAGAAAATTTGTAATGCAGTTTTCTTTTAAAAACTTTTGTTTTCTTAAAAATTTTTTTTATTAATTTATTTGTTTGTTGTCTACATCAAAATTCCTAGGTATCTCCCTCCCTCCTATAGGATTTAAATTAATATCCAACACTCCAAGAATTATATTTTATAAAGTATGTTAATCACTTGAAGCAGAAGGAATAAAAGGAAATAGAAATTAATAAAAACCCAACTATCTAACAAAATTAACACCATGTGAGCAAAAACTTTCCTGTCTCACAACTCAATTCACTCCACCTCCACCAAACCCTGATCACAGGAAGAGAGTGAGAGGCGGGGTTACACCAGATTTATATCCTCCCTATTCAGGACATAATGTGAGGAGAGTGGGGTGCTGGGAATTGCAGTTTTTAGGGTAACAGATTCTAATTGCACACTCCCCACACCAGAGAAAGCATCACTCGACAAAAAATATGTATAAATAAACTATATCTTTTTGTATCTATTTATCAGTTCTTTCCTTGGAGATTCACAAGTTATTCTTCAAACATTAGTTCTGTAGTTATATATAATGTTCTCTTGATTCTACTTGTTTCACTTTTCATAATTTAATGTATGTCTTTCCATGTTTTTTTTAATTAGCCAGCTCATCATTCCTTAAGACCCAGTAGTATTCCATCACAATCATTTGCTACAACTTGTTCAGTCATTCCCCAAGTGATGGATAGCCCTTCAGTTTCCAGTTCTTTGCCACCATCATCCTTTGTTTCTCAGAGAGGACCAATGACACTGCTAGGTGATGTTTTGATTCAAGCAAAGACAGATTTGCATCATCAGCCTTACTCTCTCTTCCAGAATTATCAAAGTCCAGTGGCAAGAAAAATCAGGACAATCAGCAATGGCTTGGGATGCAGTGGATGATCTTAGCATCTTCAATGTCTGACCATGCTAGAAGCACTCCACAGAGCCTACTTCAGCCACTTCTGTTGGAACAAGTTGTCTCATCTCCCCATTTCTCCTGGGGAAGACTTGGCATGCTTGGGGTAGACATCTCCCTAATTCACTGTAATAATAGTGTGACAGAAAGAGCACACTCTCATTGCTCCAATGGAATTCCCTTCACCCTCCAAAAAAACCCAGAAGGAAAATAGTAGTAATGAACAAAAGTAATAACTAATCAGAGTGGCAACATGGACTATTGTAGAGGATTTGGGTCATGATATCTTGAAGACTTAGATTCAAATTCTGCTTCTAAAACATACTGGTTGAATAACTCTGGGCAAGTAATTTAACTTTCTAGTTCTCTAGACAGTTCTTTAAAACTATAATTTCCAGATTAGTTGCTACTATATTTTGGTAAAGAGAATTAATTCAGTGAGAGTTTCCTACATCAAAGAAATCTAAGGTCTCAACAAAAAATTTATGAGGATGGATACCTGTTTTCCATCATTTCCAGACAAAAGTACTTCAGAAATTAATTGTCATGAATGTTTGTATGGTGCTGGGAAGTCTGACCTGGACTCAGATATATGGTCTCAGAAGGACCTTTTTGTATACTCAACATCGGTTAACAATCATTGGATTGTTATGAAATGATGAGGACTATCCTCCCCCTGTATCCCCCACACCCAGTCCTTTGTAGACATGGGGGCCAGAGGAGTTCATGAATATAAAATATTGTGTACACACACACACACACACACACACACACACACACACAAACACAAATTCAAGTTTTTTTGGATGTACCAATTAGTTTTGCTTTTTTCCCCCTCTCTTTTTTTCCTTTTTTTATTTTTGTAATGGGCAGTGGATTTCTGGGAAGGAGAAAGGATGGGTTTAGAGGGGAGTTTAGATGATATAAAAACCAAAGATATCAATAAAATTTATTTAAAAAGCAATTGTTAGAGAATTGTGTCCAGTTTTCATCTACATAGTTCAATGATGTGGACAAGGGGCCAGAGAAAAACAAAAGAAGTAATTTAAGAAACAAATCAGCACTTTTGGGAGAAAGTTAAATGATTTGGCCATTTAAAAATATATTTATTTTATTTTATATTTTATCTATATTTATATTTCTATATTATATATTTTTAATATTTATTTATTATGTTATATATAATAATATATTATTTACATATATTTACATTTATATTATTTTTATTTTTGTTGGAAAAAATCCATGAACCCTAGATTTTAGAATTATTACCAGTAGGCTAGCTACTTGATTAACTCTTTGGCCAAAGCAAACCCTTAAGACAAAGAAAACTATAAAATGGTTCTCAATTCTGTGCCCATAATTAAATAAAAGGAAAAGAACAGATTTTCTTTTTAAAATGTTATTTGTTTTTACAAGCACTTATTAATTCTTAATATCATCTTCCTCTCACTGTTCCCATTAAGAAAATTTTTTAAAATGAAAAATAAAACCCTCACAAGAAATATGTATAGTCCAATGAAACAAATTCCCCATCGACTACATCCAAAAATATACGTCTAATGCACTTTAAGTCTTTGGCAGGAGGTGGGTGTCATGTTTTATTTTCATTCCTTTGGATTCATGATTTATCGTTTCATTGATAAGTGTTCTAAAGAGACCTTTTATCTATAGCAGAGTAGACAAAAA
>NC_058130.1:664218548-664237642 GCF_016433145.1 Gracilinanus agilis
ACACACAAATTCAAGTTTTTTTGGATGTACCAATTAGTTTTGCTTTTTTCCCCCTCTCTTTTTTTCCTTTTTTTATTTTTGTAATGGGCAGTGGATTTCTGGGAAGGAGAAAGGATGGGTTTAGAGGGGAGTTTAGATGATATAAAAACCAAAGATATCAATAAAATTTATTTAAAAAGCAATTGTTAGAGAATTGTGTCCAGTTTTCATCTACATAGTTCAATGATGTGGACAAGGGGCCAGAGAAAAACAAAAGAAGTAATTTAAGAAACAAATCAGCACTTTTGGGAGAAAGTTAAATGATTTGGCCATTTAAAAATATATTTATTTTATTTTATATTTTATCTATATTTATATTTCTATATTATATATTTTTAATATTTATTCATTATGTTATATATAATAATATATTATTTACATATATTTAAATTTATATTATTTTTATTTATATTTTTGTTGGAAAAAATCCATGAACCCTAGATTTTAGAATTATTACCAGTAGGCTAGCTACTTGATTAACTCTTTGGCCAAAGCAAACCCTTAAGACAAAGAAAACTATAAAATGGTTCTCAATTCTGTGCCCATAATTAAATAAAAGGAAAAGAACAGATTTTCTTTTTAAAATGTTATTTGTTTTTACAAGCACTTATTAATTCTTAATATCATCTTCCTCTCACTGTTCCCATTAAGAAAATTTTTTAAAATGAAAAATAAAACCCTCACAAGAAATATGTATAGTCCAATGAAACAAATTCCCCATCGACTACATCCAAAAATATATGTCTAATGCACTTTAAGTCTTTGGCAGGAGGTGGGTGTCATGTTTTATTTTCATTCCTTTGGATTCAAGATTTATCGTTTCATTGATAAGTGTTCTAAAGAGACCTTTTATCTGTAGCAGAGTAGACAAAAAGAGGAAAGAAGGTGCTAAGAATCAGATTTTTAAAAAAGTGTTTATAAACATTAATTTGTTAATATCCTATGAAATCCGTATTTATTGATCAATGAATCAAAGATGTTACTGGATGAACTAAATCTTATCAATTTTAACATCTACAGTATAAATGAAACTAGAACTGAATAGCAAGTTTTAGAAGCTAAAAAGAAGGATGGATCACAGGCTTTTCTTGGAAAGGTAAATGAATCGGTCTTATTATGGATTCGAAGACATCAAAGATACATCATTGTATTGGATACTTGGTCACTTTATCTGACAGCTCTCATGATGAACATTCTCAAAAAGGCATCATGAAGATAAATGGAACTTAAATACTAACATCTCTTGCCCAATGTAGAGAAATTTGACAAAGAATTTAATAAGATTCCACAAGTGCAATAGACATATTTTTGTATTTGGTGTCTGATGCACAGATGGACATAGAGGAGCAAAGCAAACAACAACAACAAAACACGTATTGGAAAACAGACTTCTCAAATATCAAAATGGATTTGTTTTCTGATCAATTTGGATAATCTCTCCTATAACAGAGATTTCAACCCACCCATGCCTTCCCTTCCATTAAGATTCTTTTCCATATCCTCCCATAAGTTCACCATAGAGGGACCATCCAATGTGATGTTACTTCCTCTTGACACTATTAGTACCCCATTAGAGCACATAGACTTTCTATTTGCCTTCCTTTGCCATCACCACGTGGCCCATCCATTTTCTTTTTCTATTATACATTTCTCTGTTAACTCCTGTTTCTTCTTAAAGTTCCTAATTTATTATATATCATGACCAACTTATCTCCATTCTCTTCTGTATGATAATAATTTATTCTTCATAATTCTAATAACAATTCTTCATAATATCCTAATATTATGACTATTATATAATTTATTAGGAATGATTCAATTATCATGACTAATATAAATAATATCATAAATTCTAATAAATATTCTTCATAATTCTAATAATAATAATTCTTCAGAGGCTATAATTTTCTATGTCTAACAGTCATATAAAAACCACTAAGAGAATGCTAGTCTATACTTTTAAGAGCTTTCATCTTTCATCTCCCAGATCCTATTCTCATACTACTGAGTAAAATCCCCTAAGAGCAAAACTATTTTAACCACTCAGGTTTCCAGGGGTACCCCTGAGAAGTTGGGGGGGGGTAACTTTCTTTTTTTTTTTTAAACCCTTACCTTCAGTCTTGGAGTCAATACTGTGTATTGGCTCCAAGGCAGAAGAATAGTAAGGGTAGGCAATGGGGGTCAAGTGACTTGCCCAGGGTCACACAGCTGAGAAGTGTCTGAGGCCAGATTTGAACCTAGGACCTCCCATTTCTAGGCCTGGCTCTCAATCCACTGAGCTACCCAGCTGCCCCCAGGGGGTAACTTTCTAATACTCAATGATCAAGCCCTTGTTCTGAATTATCTAGCCTTCAGGCTGAGTTTATGAAGTCAAATTTTATCTCAAATATATACCACATTTATTCTACCAAATTTTTAGGAATTATTAGCATCCTAGTATCATTCACCAATCACTGTCTATTAGCCTTTACATAGGAATATTTACTGTGATGTTATAAAAAGAAGATTTCGCCTAGTTAATAGGTGGCTTAATGGCTAGAGGACTGGGCTTGGAATTGGGAAGACCTGAGTTCAAATCCAGACTCCAATATTACTAGCTGTGTGACTCTGAGCAAGTCATAACCTCTATCAATTAACCTTAGTTTTCCATATCCATATCTATATCTATATCATCTATATCTATATCTATATATCTATATATTACATATATCCATAAAGTGAGGATTATAACATTTTCCTCCTAGGACTATTATGAGGATCAAAGGAAACTCTTCTACAAAGCACTTATCACTTACCACAGTGTCTGGCATGTAGTAGGTACTTTGTAACTGCTTATTTCCTTCTCTTCCCTGCCTTAACACCTGAAGTCACCCTTTTTGAGCTTGGTCTCAAGAGGGGGACAAAGGGAGAGTCGGCTCACATTTCCATCAGCACCTATAAACACTTGCCACATCAAGTTCACTTCTGAATTTGGTATTTGTGATGGACAAAGTCACTCCCTAGCAGGTAGGACCAGGAGCCATGTCTATGGGTTTAATTCACTGCTGGTCTGGATCCCAGGACGTGCTGGTGGGCTGGGCAGGGCTGCAAGCTCTGACACGGACTCCAGCTCCCAGACCGCGAGTGGGTCTATATTCTGATCTTCTGAAGCTCACAAGGTCGTAGCTTTCTCCAATAATTTTCTACCTGAAAGCAAGAAAGATCAAATACAATGAGCCAAAGAAAAGAATATTATATTCACAGGCTACATATTGGCCCTGGGCCACTTGCCATGCAGAGGCTTAAAACTTGTCTCTTTCAGTCAAACACAGCCAGGGAGAGATAAAAAAGACTCATGTTGGTCATTTAGTACCTTTTAAATGTTCTCTAGTTTTGGCTCAGCAGCCAGTTAAGTTTGTCTCTTTACCATGCGGTTAGGAGCCTGAAGATAATACCTGGATCTAAGAGCAAGACCTTTCCACTGAATGACATCTTGTCTTTCTAGAAGGAGTCTTCACAGCCTCTTTCCATGTGGTGACTATTAGTGAAACATGATGCATAAACTGATAAGGGCTGGGCTTGGCCTGTCCCCCATAACATGGATATTTTTTTAAAAGCCTTTGCCATTTTTTATTAGTAAAATGAGGGTATGGGGATAGATGGTCTCCAAAGTCCATTCCAGTTCAAGATCTGTGATTCCTTCATCTTCCCTGACTGAGTAGCCTCTTATACTCTAGTCACGTACTGGCAAACCTGTGGCACACATGCAGGTGCTTGCTGGAGGGGGCTGTTCCATTCCCCCTCTCCACCACGTCCGAGGACATTGCTCACATCACCTGCCCCTGTGCCCAGCAGCCCATGGGAGTGCTTCCACCACCCCCTGTTTGGCGTAAGGGGCAGCTCTCATGGGCATGAGGATTGCCATTTGGGCACTCAGGCTCTAAAAGGTTCACCATCACTGCTCTAGTCAATGGAGATGTGTCAAAGTTGTGTCTCACATGGGATACATCCCACAGAGATGGCCTCCTTCTTATTACAGTTAAATGAGAGATGAAATCTGATAAAATGCAAACTCCTTAAGGTAAAGGATTCTGTGTGTGTGTGTGTGTGTGTGTGTTTCTAGCACCTAGAACAACACATAATCCTTGCTTATGCCTGTTTTTAGAAGAAGTTTGGGATCCTTAGATAAGCTTTGCTATTTCCTAAAGGTAATTCAGTGTTCTTCCCCTATCTTGTTTAAATCTGGGTCCAACTCATTGTCCATTTGTGCTTTCCGTCCCAGATAGACCTACTGAAATACAAGCTCTATAGGTGGTTCATCTAACTGAATATTTAAAAAATATAGGTCAAAAAAATAAAAAGAGACCAAAGTCTACACGTAAACCTTACACCTAAATATATTTCAAGAAGAAAGTTTAGGGGTGCTAGACATGATAAGCACTAAGTTTTGAAACATGAAATTCCATCCAAATAGATAGAAAATCATTGCTTTACCAATAGGTCAGTTATTTCTGAATCTGCTGTCCATGTATGGTGAGAATATACATTTGTTAGAGCAAAGGTCAAAATCAACAATAGAGACAGCAAAATAAGGATCAGGAGAAAATAATTCCTACAAATAAAACAACTTGAACTTGAAATGCTTTGACAAGATGTTGATTCTGGGAAAATAGGAAATGGATAAAAGAACAGACAGAGTGGGATGGAAAAACTAATGGAGTCATGCATGGTAAGTAAAAATAGGTTGTCCTATATTATCAATGATGAATTATGTGCAAAAAGTGGCATAAAAGATATCATCAAATACATACATGGCCAGGAAAATGGGTTAGTAAGTCACATGGTGAGGGAAAACATATGGCTAGTCAAAGTACTGAACTGGTCCTCATGCAATTTTAAGAGTCCTAGAGCTATAACCATGGGTATGTTGGGTTTATCTCCTGTGGAGGACTTATAGAAAGACTTTTAGCAAGATTTTCATTGCATCAGAAAACAAAAGAAGACAACACTTTTTGATGTTAAGAAGGAATAATCACATTAATGAGATTATAAATCCATTCAAGAATTAAAAGACTAGAAGGAACCTTAGAGACCATTTAATCAAATATCTCTTACTGATAAGGAAGCCAAGGCCCAGAGAGATTAATACCTTGAGCAAAGTCATAGTGAATTAGCATCATGGCCAGAATTAGAACCTAAATTTTTTGACTTCCAGTCCAATTTTTTTCTTTAATAATACTAACTTAGAGGCAGCTAGGCGAGATAGGATAGAATACTGGACTTGGAGTCATGAAGTCCTGAGTTCAAATCCAACTACTTTTACTAGCTGTATAATCCTAGGCAAATAACCAAATTTCTGTCTACCTCAGTTTCCTCAACTGTAAAAGGCTGATAATAATAGTACCTAGCTTAGCAGGTTGTTGTGAGGATCAAATGATATCATATTTGTAAAGCACTTGGCACATAGCAGACTCTTAATAAACGCTTATTTCCTTCCTTCCTCCATTTAATACTATCTCTGCAGCTATCTGGCTAAAAAAGTCCCACTGAGATCAACCCCAGTCATTTCAGTGGGATTTTATAGATCAAAAATAATGAGATTCATTCAGCATTACAATCTGACTTCCTTTGTCAGATATGAAAAAAAGATGCTTAATCATAATTTATTTGACTGGGATGCTTGGATTCCATATTTTCCCCTATATGAAATCTTGGCTCTTGGTCAATTTACTCGTCTCCAAACCTCATCAAACTCACCAATCTCTTCAGTCTTTTCCCTAAAGCAGGTGCATCAGATTCTCCTGATGCCAAGACCTGAGGCATTTTTCATGGGTGTTACGATTGCTATTTCCCTTCTGCCTTTAAAACAGATTTTGTTCCGAGGTCCTTCTGGGGATTTAGGTTAACTCTAGGAGTGCCATTTTATCTAGGAACCTCAAGCCCACTCTGAGCAATCACAAATCATGGCGTGCAAGTAAAGACATTTTAAAATAAGCAAAATTGCCCCTTAAACTGGGGTTGATTTAAATGCTTCTTGAGAACACATTTCATCTAAACATATCCCTCACCACATAGCACAAGGCTCAGTGATCAAATGCTTAGTAAGTGTTTGTTGAATGAATGAACAAGAAAAGTGCCCTGAGTTTTTCTAAGCTTTGTATCATCTTCTATGATTAGTCCAATGGACATTTGATAAATTTGCATCTTATTGTATTGTTATTGCTTTCTTTTGAATCCTTTCCCTTATCAACTCCTACTTGTCACTGCTGATGAAGGTATCGTGGATGGGCAGAGATCCCTCCCATTCCCATTTCTGTACAGAGCAGCAGCTGACTCTCAGAGATCGTCCCAACCCCAGGCCAGCTGGGGTGACTGGGAAGAGGAGCTGGGGTGGTCTCCACCCATGAGCAGCTGCTGAGGTGGCAAGCTGTGGAAAATCTTTGCTGTTGTTGCTCCTTCTGCAGAGAAGAGGGGACAAAAATCCCTTTACATAGGAAACTTGAGCCTGCATCTTTTTGCATAAAAATTCAGCTAAATCTCTATATCAGAGTGACTTTCCCACCATTTTAGGAAGTTATTGACATGAACCCAAATCTCTCTGTTGAGCCCTAGAACTATTTTGTTCCAGGCAGAAGAAAATAGGAAGGGGGTGTGTGTGACAGAAAAAGTCACATTCTCCCAGGTTACATTAGTCCAGAGAGACCTCTCCTGGGTCTACTGTAGTATCAAGCGATTCCTCTATCCCAACCCCAACTGGAGGGGCCAGTTAGGTGGACGGACAGAGATCCTCTGGGTCCCACTGTTTTGTCAAAGAATAAGACATAGAGAAGTCTCCTGCTGCAGGGACTTCATTACCTTTCCAAAACACATTCCAGCACATTTCTCAGTCTTAGCCAGCGACTAGGAAGATAAATAATTAAAAGAGAACAGTACGTGTCCTCACCAACAGTGGCCACACACACTGAGGTGGGTGAACTGAAGCAACTTTGTTAAAGCCTGGATTTTAGGGTTGTTTATATCCTCTTCTCATTCCTTGTTAATCCCACAAAATTGAGTAACACGAAGTGTTCCAACTGTGTACACAGATGAGAGCAATATTCTTGAATTTGATCTTGCCTCACCCTCCTAGCAGACCAGGAGGTTGCCTTTCATCTCATAACACATTCATCTCATAAATATAACCTATTGGGTACTTGTCAGGTAGCCTCTCTCTAATCTAATACTTATTATTTGAAATCAGCTGCTAGAAGGAATGGTGATAAGGGCCTCTGAGCCATTAGGTGTTCTCTCCTCCTTTTCAAATTATTTTGTGTTTATATACATGCACCATGTTGTAAACTCTTTGAGGGCAGGGTCTATCTCATTCATGTCTATCTCCTCTGGTGCCTAGAACAATGCCTTACTCAGAGTAGTGATTTAATGTTTGTTGAATTTTAATTTATAATTTTAAAACTGAAAGTCCATTTAGAGATCATTTGGTTTAAATTTTTCATTTCAATGATGGAGGAAGAGGCCCAGAAAGAGGAAGAAATGATAATAATAATATGGTTATAAAGTGCTTTCATGTTTATAAGACATTTTCCTCATCATAAGAGTATGACTGGCTCCCTTGACAGATGAAGTAACTGAGATTTATAGAAGTTAAGATCTTGCCAAAGATCATATAGGTGGCTAAAGACAGAACCAGAAGAAGAATCCTAATTTCCTGGCTTCTAGTCCAGAATTTTTTTCCATTACCTCTTTCTCTCACTTGTCAGTAATATCCTTACACTTTTTCACCAGGAAAGTCCCATTGAGGTCAATCCCATCCCATTCATTGGAGCTTTACATAGCAAAAATAAAAATAAATGATTTCCCAAGCCAACATAGAACAAAGCCCTTATCACAGTAGATAACATCAGAATATATCAGAGTGAAACTTGGCCTAAAGACTACTAACTCAGTTCCAAATGTCTTTCAAATAACTTGTTTTAAACTGCAAATGCCATTTTCTGTGGGTGGGAGTTGCTGTTTCTCTTTGTTCCTTTAAGGCTGGTTGGAAAAATTTGAGATGTAAAGTGAGATATTATGGCTCTATGTAGGTCAGGGCACTGGGTTTTTTTGTTTTGTTTTGTTTTGTTTTGTTTTTTAAGGGAAAGACCCTGTGTGTATGTGTATTTGCCTGCACATTCATGTTTGTGTTCTGCTAATTTAAGAACTCTTTTTGTAGACTAATAACTATCAGGGTTGCTCTTTGGTGCCATGTAGGTTAGGCTTGGTCTTTCCCTAAAAGGCAAATAACCTGAGGGAGGAAGTTAAAACTCAAACTGGGTCATAACTTCCTGTTCATTTTGATATGACTTCCTGGGCCCTTGAGACCTGGCCGATATTCCTAGATTGAGGTGGGGGAGGGGGACTCACTACACCCTGTTGTGTTGACTAGTTTCCTGATTTCAGTTCTGTAGATGCGTTAAATGTCCTTTTCTGTATTGTGAGTAAGTAAGGCTATGGGTGTCTCATTTCATTCTAATATCAGACTTTAGCCACATGGGAGACAGCCTGATTATAGCCCCAGGTCATGGCAAATGACAAAAACCAATGTGAAATAAACACAGATAAGTCCTCGGCACAACGGAATCCTATTTGTTGACTCTTAGTTCTACAGCTCCACCATTTCCCTAGACTTTTTGCTCCATAAACTATTCTTTCCCCATCAGCACTCTCCACCCCTTCATTAATTAGTCCACTAAAAATTAAGCACCTTGGAAATATCTACATAGGCAAGAGGTCCTTGTGGGTCAACTCTTACATGGAAATATCTTCCCACTATATCAACTCTCTAGGTTCTCCTCCTATATCAGGAAAGTATTTTTTTTCTCGTTTTCATAGAAATTTTATTCCAGAAGAGTCTTTCTGAATTTTACATTTAAAAATACCACCTGAAAACAAACATGGCTTGAGCAAACACTTTACTAGCTTACTCAATGTGAATAATGTCTTTTTAGCCCTATCTCACTGAATGTGTTTATTTGTAGGGATGAGACTTTTTTTTATTATTTTACAACTTTATCTTATTGAATCACTTCACCAGTCTACCTATATATTTATAGTACAGCCCAGTCTAAATACATCATAGGATCTGAAAATGTTAGAGCTGAGAAGAGCCTTAGATGTTAATGAAAAATTATTAGAAATCTTTCATCATTCCTAAAAAAATACCTCAAAACACATACTGCTGACTGGTAGTGGAGAGGTTTCTATAGGAAACCAAGACCAGAACTTATATTGAATTTAAAAAGTCAATTATCGAATAATTTATAATATATATTTTGGATCAGAGAGGGACCATGCTATAGTGATTAGAGAGCCAACCATGAGTTAGGAAGAACCTAGGAAGTACTGTGTTCTGGTTCTGATTATGGTTATTTAAATTCTCAGGGACCCCACACACTCTAAGAACAAAAGTTGCAGAATAGTTGCTGATGAGGATTTTTAGAGAAAGTTTTCTCATTAAGAGTTCTCTACTTCATTGAAATCACAGGTCAAAACTAAAGAAAATATAGCACCACTAATCCACAGATCTCAAAGCACTTTTTGAAACAATATTTTTTTATGTTGTAGATTATTGAATGTATTACCACACAGTCAGAATAGTAGATATTTTTTCTTTATTATTTTTTCCTTGCCACATGAGAGAGTTTGGTTTGAAAGTAGGGGGTGTTGAATTGACTAATGTAAAGAGGAAAGATATCAATAAAATGCACTTTAAGGAAACAAAAATAGTCCATTCTTTATCAAGTCTAAGGTTTTGTTTAATGAACCACCAATAAAATTGATTAAAAAGAAAAAGTTCAACCATTCATTTGGGTGTATTTACATAAAAAAGTAATTAAAATTTTTTTAAATTTAATTTTAAAATGTTACAATTACATAATTCCAAATTTTAATATTTTCTCTGAATTATTTGAAAGTCTCATAGCTAGAAAGAGTCACTAATATAGTCTCAGAATTAGAAGTAATCTTGGAAGTCATCTAGTCAAATTGGGAGAATGAATTCCTTTCACATGACTAGATTCTATTTGAACACTTTTAGTGACAGAGGTCTCACTACTCTTCCATTTTTGGACAGTTTGAGTTATAAAGATATATGTACGTATGTATGTGTGAGTGCATATGTCTATGTCCATATAGAACTATCTAGTTATGCCATATGTAAGCTATATATAATATACCCATATAGGTTATATAACATGCATATAATAGAATGTATATATAATGTATCCATCTAAGTTATAACTTATATAATTATGTTATATATAATGTATATATTATAAAGATATATAATATATGAAAAACAACAAAGCTATATATGCTGCATACAACACATATGATAATAGAATAAATAGATTACAACTGTGTAATTTGAATCTGTTACCAGAAAAACTATGATCCCCAGTAAAAACTATGATTCCCAGCAAAACTACAATTCCCAAAACCCCACTCACTTCCTGTCATTAGGTGCTGAGGTAGATAGGATATAAATTGGGTGGAGTTCCGTGTCTAGCCCTCTTTTTCCTTCTAGTCTGGCTTCAGTCAAGTGGGCACTTTGAGCAGGTAGAAAACTTAGTCACATGGTTCTATTTTGTCAGATAATAAACTTTACAAAAAATAATACTTAAAGTATGGTACATTAATTTTAACTTACACAATAACATAATTAATAAAAATAATACTAATCAAGTGCATTAACATTAAATTAATAATTTGTTGATAAATAATAAATAATAAAATATAATAGAAACATAGAATACAAATAAATATATAATAAAAATAATATATTATAATATAACATATTATAAAAAGAGACTTTGAGTGTTGAATATTATTCCAAAAGATATGTTACTTATTTTAGGCTGCTTTGGTTGAAAGATAGTGACCTACAGTTATTTGGTGTCAGAGGATCAGAATTCAAATTTTCACTCTGATGCTTACTACTTTTTTAGCCTTAGATAAGTCACTTAAACCACCATTGGTCTGTTTCCTCATCTGAAAAATGTTCTGGATTCATGATCCTATGTAATCATTTGCTACTATTCTTGAACCTTTTCCTATTAATAGACCTCTTTCCATATTGATAATACTTTGTATTTTTCCAAGTGATTTTTTTACACACAGCTTTTTGTTTTGTCAATTACTAACCATTTATTAAGCACCTACTATGTGCTAGCCATTAAATTAGGTTCTGGGATACAAAGGTAAAAGTGGTCCATGCTCTCAAGGAGTTGCCATTCTTTTGGAGTAGACACGTGAGTATATAAGCATATCTAAAGAAGGTCCAGAGTGCTTTGGGAAGGGAGGGCATCAGGAGCTGGGGTGCTGGCTGGAATCAGGGGAGGCTTCATGTAAAAGGTGTTTCTTAAGTGAGTCTTGAAGGATGTTAGGAATTCTGAAAGGCAAAGAGAAGGAGGGATTTAATTCTAGGTATGGGGGGCAGCAAGAACAAAGGCATAGAGATGATAGATGGAGTGCTATGCCTGAAAAATAATATGAAGGTCAGTTTGCTTAGAATGTAGAGGACCTGAAGGGGAGTGATCTATCATAAACCTGGAAAGGTAGGTTAGGGCTAGGTTGTGAAGGGCTTTAAAAGGCAAAATGAAGAGTTTATATTTGATCTTAAAGGTCAGAGGTCTCTCTAGAGAAATCCCTGGAATTTATGAGATAGGGGAGTGTCACAGTCAGACTAGTATGAGGCATATGAAGGGCAAATATCAATTAGAATGAGAAAGGATGGGAATCATAGGAACTGGAGTTGTAACCCAGAAATGAAAGGGATTTTTTCCAGTTCAAACACTTCATTTTATTGGTGAGGAAACTGAAGCTCAAGATGGTTTAGTGCCTCACCCAAGATCACCTAGGGAGTATGTGGGATTTGAACTCAGGTCCTTAGACTCAGTAGCTAGGCACTGCAGTGGTTATAATGCTGGCCCTAAAATCAGGACAACCATCTTCCTGAGTTCAAATCTGACCATAGACATTTCCCAGCTATGGGATCCTGGGCAAATCCCGTTAACCCAGATTGCCTAAGTTTCCTCATCTGTAAAAAAAATGAGATGGAGAAGGAAATGGCAAAACACTCAAGCATCTTTGTTAAGAAAAGCCTATATAGAGTCAGGAAGAGTTGGACATGACTGAAATGACTGAACAACAACCTCAGACTCCAGAGCTATGAGATGGTATAGGAAAAACTTTAACTAGAAACTTTGCTGCCCCAGACAATTAATTGAGTGGCTGCAGGTAGAGACAGAGGACTGTCTCTCCCAACTGAGTATAGTTATTCCAGGTAACCCTGGGTTGGGGGAGGAAAGCCCTAGGAAGTAAGAACTAGTAGTTGGGGAACAGCTGAGGAATAGGAGAGCTGTAGGAGCTTTGTGATGTTTTATAATGCCAGACCAGCCAAAGTGCACACAGTACAGGGACGGGGGTTAGAAGAATGACATGGGCACAAGGCGTGTGCCTCAGAGAGGGATGACCAGGGCCAGGGAGTAAAGTCTAGATCTTTCCTCCTGAGTCAAGTCCTGGCTACAAGCTTGGAGAAGAACAAATGTCCAGATCTTCAAAAAAGAGGAGGAGAATACTACTGCCTCATAGAGGCCAGTGACCTTGACTTTAATACCTGGCAAAATTCTAGAAATAATTATTAATATAATTATTAGTAAATATCCAAAAAAGGAAGTGGTGATTGTAAACATCTAAGATTAAAGAAAAATACATCATGCCTGGCCAACCAGTTTTCTTTTTTTTTGGTAGAGTTACTAGATCAGTAGGTTAGGGGAAACTTTCATTATTTTTTTTTAATCCCTTACCTTTTGTCTTCGAATCAAAACTAAGTATTGTTTCCAATAATGGTAAGGGCTGGGGAGTTGGGGTTAAGGGACTTGTCTAGGACCACATAGCTAGAGGAAGTGTTTGAGGCCAGATTTGAACCCAGAATCCTCCATCTCTAAACCTGGCTTTCTTTCCACTGAACTGTCCAGCTGCTCCTGGACATGGGAATATTTTAGATGTTGCTATTATTGTTCAATCATTTCAGTCATTTCGAATTTTTAGGATTTTCTTGGCAGAAATATTGGAGTAGTTTTCTATTTCCTTGTCCAGCTTATTTTGCAAATAGGAAACTTCAAGCAGGGTTAAGTGGCTTGCCCAAGATCTCACAACTAGAAAGTGCCAGTGGTCCAATCTGAACTCAGGAAAATGAGTTTTCCTGACTTCAGTCCCAGCACTCTACCAAACCACCTCGCCACCCCAGTCTTTTAGCTACAGATTTTCTAGATTTAAGAAAAATATTTTATAATATCTTTTGTGTTAGCCTTAATTTTTTTAAGTTGAAGCTTAAAAAAAATCCATAAATCAGTTCCTAATTTACCCCTCCCACCTTCTGAACCTATCTTTGTAACAAAGAAAAGCAAAGTAGAACTGACTCACAAAGCAGCTGGGTGTACAGTGTATGAATAGTCTGCATTTGTAGCTCTCTTACTGTTCTTATAAATAAGAGGAAGAGATGTAGGCCCAACAATAGTATGATTAGATAACTTTCAAGAAAAGTAACATGGCATAGAACTGACTTTAGTGTCAGGAAGACTTGGGTTCAAGTTCCACCTTTAACATATATTGGCTGTGTCAAGCCACTTGATAAATAACCTGAGCAAGCCACAAACTAGCTCAGTGCCTCTCTGAAACTCAGTCACTGAGAATATGCTTGATCTACATTGGCAGAAGACAATTCTTACCAGGTCCTCATCATACTAAAACACAGATCTGGATGAGGTGGATTTAGACATTAGAAATCATGTGGGTTTAGAACTGGCCAGACCTAAAGGGACTAGTCAAAGAAGTATTTGATATCAACTTAGAAGAAAGTAACATACACAGGGAATCTCTACTTAGCCCTATGCTATTTTCCATGTTTATTAGCCACTTGAATAAAGGCATAGATGGCCATTTTCGAAGGATATAAAACTAAGAAGGTCAGCTAGTGCCCTTGGTCAGAGAAGGCAGTGTAAGCTCAAAAATTAATAAAAATAACTCTAAGTATTACATTTAATACAATTATTAATTATAACTTGAAGTAAAGGAAAATAAAAAGCTAGAGTAAAGAGGGAGCTAACTCAGCCACAGTCACAAGAGAAGAGAGCCAAAAGGTGAGGTTACAGCCAACTTATAAACAAAATGTGAGGACACAATATGGGGAGAGAAAAAGGAATTCTGGGGAACATAGTCCTCGGGTACAACATTCTAACTACATCGGAGGATCCCCAAAGATCCCACATTGAATGGAATCTAAAGAATTTAAATTTACTAAGGATAAATATAAAGGTTTAGACTTTTTTTTAGGCACTTCACAAATCCGGATAAGTGAGGCACATCTAGATAGCAATCTAGATAGCTTTGGAGGTCTGAATGGTTTGCAAGCTGAATTTGCCAACAGTATGATTTGTTGTTGTTGTTGAGTCATTTCAGTAGTATCTGGCTCTTCATGACTCCATCTGGGGTTTTCTTGGCAAAGATTCTGATGTGGTTGGTCATTTCCTTCTTTAGCTTACTGATGAGGAAACTGAGGCTGAGGGGGTACCTTGACCAGAGCCACACAAGTTGTTGCTTTGTTGTTTTTTAGTCATTTCAGTAATCATCAATTCTTCATGACCCCATTTGAGGTTTTCTTGGCAAAGATACTAGAGTGGTTTGCCATTCCCTTCCCCACCTGATTTTATAGATGAGGAAACTGAGGCCAAAAGGATTAAGAGACTTGCTCAGGGTCACCCAGCTACTAAGTGTCTGAGGCCACATCTGATCTCAAGAAGATGAATCTTCCTGATTTCAGGCTCACAGCTCTATCCACTGTGCCACCTAGCTGGCCCCTCCACCAACAGTGTGATAGAGGAGCCCAAACCACTAATATGACTGCGGGCTGCATTAAAGGAGACATGCTGTCTTTGACGAGGAAGGTGATAGCCCTTCTGGTTGGACAGCATCTGGAGTACCATGTTTATTCCAGGCCTCATAGGAAGGACTCTGATGAGTTGCAGGACATCCAGAGAAAACAACAAAATTAATGGAAAGCCTTGGAGATGACTCTGTCTGAGGAATAGTTGAAGAAATTGGAGGTATTCAGTTGGGGGAAAAAAAGGCTTAGGAGATAGCACATGAGAGTTGTCTTAAAGTATTCGAAAACCTTTAGTGTAGAAGAGAGACTAGTTCAGTTCAGCCTCAGAAGACAGGAGGGGACGGGTAGGGCCCAGAGACAGGGGAGGTCCTGGGTTTAAATCTGGCCTCAGATACTTCCTAACTATGTGACCCTGAGCAAGTCATTTAACCTCTTCTGCCTAGCACTTACCACTCTTCTGCCTTGGAACCAATACATTACTGATTCTAAAACAGAAGGTAAAGGTTTTTTTAAAAAGGAGACAAAAAGAAATATATATATATATATATATATATATATATACATAAATTACAAAGAGACAGATTTAGTCTTGATTCAGACAAAAACTTGCCAACTATTAGACTATACAAAAATTGAATGTCTACCTTGGCAGATGGTGGGCACCCCCTACTGGAGGTCTTCAAGCCAAAGTTGGATGGCCACTCATCTATCTGTGTGTCGGAGAAGGGATTCTCTTTTAGAAATGGTTTGGTCGCCCCTTCTAACTCAGATACATTGTGATTCTATAGTGATAGCAGTAGTATACTCTTTATGGATGAGAAATCCGACGCCTTTACTTTCTTTTTTAATTTTAATTTAAAATTTATTTTCTCATTCTTTCATTTTAATGTTTTCTTTTTAATTCCAAATTTAATGTGCAGAAAACCCCAGTATTTCCATATAAAGAACAGAACATCAAAGAGAGGGTTCTTTGCGAAATAGTGAATTTCTATTCATACCATTTGCTTTTTTAAAAAAGTATATAGTAATTCCACGTTACTTTCAAAATGTCTGATTTATTTTGAGCTTTCTTCTGTGCATTCAAAAAAATGTATACATATCTCACTTTGGGTTTTTTTTTTCCCAACATACTAATTGCTAACCACCCTCTTTTCCCCAACCCTTCTTCAAATTAAAATTAATATCGAGAGGGATGTGAAAAACACCAAAAAATTGTAACAAATAAGCACGGTCGATCAAAACAAAGCCACACCCTGACCATGTCTAAAAATAAAAACCTTTTTCTGTACCTTGAATTGGCTCTGTCAGGAGTGGCTCATTTCTTTCATTATAGGTACTCCAGAAAAATGGTTAGTAACTTTGGTCAAAATTCTTATCGCAAAGTTGTTTTTCTTTAAATTGTTATTGTCCTGGTATAAATTGTCTTCCTGGTTCTATTCACTTCATTCTGCATTAGTTCTTACTACTCCAAATCCCCCTGGACTGTTTCATTTGACATTTCTTATGGCACAATAATATTCCATTACACCCATATACCACAATTTGTTCAGCTATTTCTCAGTTGATAGGCACCCCTGTAGAGTCTAGTTCTTTTCTTTTCTTTTCTTCCCTTTTAATCCCCCTTCTAGGGTCAGAAAGTTGGTTGTGCTTGTGACTATTCCCTCCCTGGCATTTTTCTACCTTGTAACTTTCTCTATTTTGGCTTGTTTTCTTGTCAACTCTGATGCATTTCTATACTAAATCTTCTGGGTGTTTGTGTAACCCTTCTTTGTTCAGCTCATATAAGTGAAATTCTTCTGATTTATACCCAGTCTCCCCTGCCCCTTCCTTCATATTTATAATTTTTTTTCCGGACATCCCATTTAAGAAAAAAAGTAAATTCTATCTTCTATTTCCTCCTTTCTATACTAGTATATTTTCTCTTATTCTCCTTTCTCTAAAATCACTCAGAACAGAACCAATCCAATCCTTTGGTCTTTTTTAAAAATTATTTTTCAAAAACTCTTTCCTTCTGTCTTAGAAGCAATACTAAACATTGGTCCCAAGGTAGAAGAGTGGTAAGAGCTGCACAACTAGTTAAGTGACTTGCTCAAGGTCACATAGCTAGGAAATGTCTGAGAATAGATTGGAACTCAGCACCTCCTATCTTTAGACCTGGCTTTCTTGTATGTTTTTGTTTGTTTGTTTGTTTGTTTGTTTTTTATGCAACATCCTCAATACCTTTTGAAGACATTACCATACAGAAGGGACTCTTGTTTCTTTTTCCCCCATTAGAATTTTAGCTATGGAATCTCCTTTTAGGATTTCTTCAAGGAGGTGATTAATAAGTTCTTTCTATCTGTACTTTACTCTCTGGTTTTAATAGATCTGGGCAATTTCATTTATGATTTCTTGACATAGTATCTAGGCTATTATAAAATCAAGATTTTCAAGGAATTTGGTGAATAATTATCCCTGATTGGTCTGTTTTCTAAGTCAGTTGTCTTAATATCATAAATCTTATTTTTTTGTATTTTTAAAATCTTTTGATTTTGCTTTATTATTTCTTGATGTCTTGCAGAATCATTGTTTTTTGTATGTTCTGTTCTAGTTTTCAATGATTTCCACATTTTCAGTTTTAGGCTTGTTATTCTCCTGCTAATTCTTTTCTCCAAATTTTTAAATTCATTTTCAAATCACTTGTTTTATTTCTTCTATGTATTCACAAGTCTTTGTAGAAAATCCATTCCCCCCACCCCCCCTTTGTTCCTCTACTTGAGGTTGTTATGGAGTTCTTTTCTCCTAGGTTTGAGAGAATCTCTAGATCTATAATAGATGTGTGTGTGTGTGTGTGTGTGTGTGTGTGTGTGTGTGTGTGTGTGTACGCACACCTACATACTGGTTGGCTTCTTCTTTGGTTTATTCATCTTCCTAGCATTACTTCCTGAATTGGGACTTTGTATCAACAGAAAGGCTCTGCTGCCTCGTGCTATGCTTTTGGCTGGGGTGCTTCTTTGCCTTAATCTTGTCCTGGATCATCAGGGTTCTTGCATGGTTGTCCAAGGTTAAAGTTCCCCCCAGATCTTTAAGGTTCAGAGTCCTGGATCTTCTAAGACTAGTACAGCATCATAGGACAAAGTACTAGGGAACTCAGGTACCTGGTATATCTTAGCCTGATTATTTTCAATCCAGTGAGCTTCCAAGGTTCCTGCTTTGAGTTTCTAATTACCCTAGTTATGGTTTTGTTATGATGTTGTTTTGCAAGTAGCAAGCCTGTATTATGCAACCAAATTTTGGATGCTAGGTAGCTTCTTATTCTTATGTACTACCATATGTTTTTCCAGGTCCCTTCCCCTCACCTCCAAACCCCCCTCACCCCCAATTAATCTTGAATATAATGAAATACTGTGCAGGGTGTATAGAATGCAAAGTTTAGGAGTCAGAGAATCCTGAATTTAAATCTAGCCTTAGACATTTACTAGTTCTGTGACTCTGGGCAAATCACTTAACATCTATTTGTTTCAATTACCTTATCTGTAAAATGGGGATAACTATAGCACTTAATCTCCCATGGTTGTTGTGGTGATGCAATGATCTATTATTTTGTAAAGTGATTTGTAAAAATTAAAGTTCTATATTATTGTTTATTCTTAAAATGCTTCCCCTTTCCTCACACAAGAATAATGAAGTGCCTCTTCAAAGAATAATGACTGGATCATATCAAGAATAATCATTGGACCTATATCTCTAACTCTGGGAGGTACCTTAAAGAACATCTAAAGTAACCCCTTTATTTAACAGGTGAGAAAAGTGAGGTCCAGAAGGATAATAGCTCCTGACCTTTGCTGAGGGACTATGGATCAGGTTCTAGGTACCATGGGTCTCAAGTCATGCTTGGCACACCTAGAAGTAAAGTCAAAAGGAATTCATTTTAAAAACTTGAGCCTTGGGATCTGTGTAATATTTTTCTTCACCACCACCAACATAAGGCTGTCTTCTGTTTGTTTTCCCTATCTTGTCATTTCTCCATTTCTCTGTCTCTTTTCCTTCTTTCTTTCTTCCTTCCTTCCTTCCTTCCTTCCTTCCTTCCTTCCTTCCTTCCTTCCTTCCTTCCTTTCTTCCTTCCTTCCTTCCTTCCTTTCTTTCTTTCTTTCTTTCTTTCTTTCTTTCTTTCTTT